>NC_092710.1:303093467-303338467 GCF_047496885.1 Scyliorhinus torazame
TGCTTCAATTGACCTGCCTCCTCCACACACGCTGGCAATGTGTGTTCCACAGATTCACCACCCTCTGGCTGAAGAAATTCCTCCTCATCTCGGTTTTAAAGGATCGTCCCTTTAGTCTGAGATTGTGTCCTCTGCTTCGAGTTTTTCCTACAAGTGGAAACATCCTCTCCACGTACACTCTATCCAGGCCTCGCAGTATCCTGTAAGTTTCAATAAGATCCCCCCCTCATCCATCTAAACGCCAACGGGTCCAGACCCAGAATCCTCAACCGTTCCTCATACGCCAAACTCTTCATTCCAGGGATCTTTCTTATGAACCTCCCTCCTTTTCCAAGACCAGCACATTCTTCCATAGATACGGGCTCAAAACTGCTCACAATACTCCAAATGGGGTCTGACCAGAGCCTTATACAGCCTCAGAAGTACATCTCTGGCCTTGTATTCTAGTCCTCTCAACATGAATGCTAACATTGCATTTGCCTTCCTAATTGCCGACTGAACCTGCACGCTATCCTTAAGAGAATCGTGAACAAGGACTCTCAAGTCCCTGCGTGCTTCGGATTTCCTAAGCATGTCCCCATTTAGAAAATAGTCTATGCCTCCATTTCTCCTTCCAAAGTACATAACCTCACACTTTTCCACATTGTATTCCATCTGCCACTACTTGGCCCACTCTCCTAGCTTGTCCACATCATTCTGCAGCCCGCCTGCTTCCTCAATACTGTAAGGTTTTCGGGCAATTCGGCCTTTTTGGAACTGCCCAAGAATTCGGCCTTTTTGGAACTGCCCAAGAATAAAAACTCAGAGACTGTAAACTGACTTTTCAGCCAAGAGAACGAAACCAGTTTTCCCAGCAGGCTTGGTCCGCTGAGCTGAGTAGGGACATAAGTACATAAATATTTACAAACCCCCCCTAGGAGCTACAAGGAAGAAGGAGCCAGACAACGAGATAACATCAAAACACAGACAAAGGGGCACGGGAATACACAGGAGGCCTGCCTGCAAGCAGGACAATGGGATGGTCATAGCCCCATGCAAATGTAAATGACCTGGCCTCCACCAGAGCAGAATCCAATTAACACCCCATCAACATAGCGAGGTGAGAACAGCAGCCATCTCCGGAGCAGCTGGAAGACACTGAAATTCTTCACAAGAGAGCTTAACCTCGTTATCCTAGAAAACAGACTGTCTGGGTTCAGTATATTGCGCTGGAAAAGCCCCTAGAAGATAAGCGGTAGAAAAAACCAAGTTGGAGGCGGACCTGGGGGAGGTACTCCAATCTTGACAGAAGCTACCGGCAGAAACTCACTGGGAGGAGGGGGGCGGAGCCAGCGCCAAATTCAAATCGCGGAGCGGTAGAAAAAACCAAGTTGGAGGCGGACCTGGGGGAGGTACTCCAATCTTGACAGAAGCTACCGGCAGGAACTCACTGGAAGGAGGGGGCGGAGTCGGCGCCAAATTCAAATCGCGCAGGTCTGCCTAGCTGGAAGGAGCGGACCTGCGAGGAATACCCGGAAACATACAGCTCTGACCGGCTCAAAGGGGGCGGGACCAGCGGGAACTTTAAACCTTACCTTTTTCAATGCAAAAGGGGCTGGCCGAACACGGGACAAAGCCAGGTAAAACAATATAAAAGGGGCTGTGTTTTCGATTGGGGGTCTCTTCGTTCTTGGCTCGACCTCTGCACCCCTGACTTGACCTCTGCAGCCTGTGACCGTAAGTACCCTGCAGCAGCTTGCGAAACTCCCTTGACTTTAATAGTGGTTGAGGCTTTGGGGAAGGGAACTTGTTTTGTGCCTTGTGCTATTGCTAAAAACTGTAATCATAAGAATTTTCGTTGTGTCCGTTATAGTACTTTTGAATAGACTTAGTTTGTGTTAGAGCATAAGATTTTATTGTATTTTCTTCTGTTGATGATTTTGACCTGGGTTTTGCAATAAACCTTGATTTGATGATAATTGGAGTCGTTTAAATTCTTCAATCTTTCACCAGCGATCTCTGACCAAGTCATTGTTAAAATACTCCTCACCTTAATTCCGGGTTCAAGAATCGAGGGTCATCTTGAGCGATTCACTCAGGACAGACTGCTGGTTAGGAAATAAACAGCAGTGTCCTATTCTCTCTCTTGGGAAAGCTACTCTAGCGAAGTAGGAACCGGGTGGGTGTTGCACCACCGGCAAGAGAGAGAATCACCTGGGTATTGGTAGGGGTCTGGAGATCTGTGTGATATAAGCCTCAGGCTGCCGGTTAGGAATAAACGGCAGGCTTGATTCAGTGCTCTCTTCAGTGGAAGTGTCCCAGTGCGACATCCCCTGGCCTCTGAAGTTTCAGTGCCAGCTGGAGAGAGACACACACAGATACTCAAACCCCAGATATCGGCCCAGTAGTGGAGTAGCAGAGATGGCACCCTCTACAATACTACCTGTCCCTCTACAGATCTTTGTATCATCTGAAAACTTAGCAACAGTGCCTTCAGTACCTTCTTCCAGATCATTAATATAGATTTTGTGAAAAGTTGTGGTCCTAGCACAGATGCCTGAGGCACACCACTAGTCACCGGCTGCCATCCCGAAAAAGCCCCCTTTATCCCCACTCTCTGCCTTCTGCCAGTCAGCCAATTGTCTTTCCATGTCAGGATCTTACCCTTAACACCATGGGCTCTTAACTTATTTAACCGTCTCCTATGCGGCACCTTGTCAAAGGCCTTCTGGAAATCTAAATAAATCCCATCCACTGGCTCTCCTTTGTCTAACTTCCTTTATACTTCCTCAAAGAACTCCAATTTGTCAGACATGACCTCCCTTTGACAAAGCCATGCTGACTCAGTCCTACTTTACCATGCACTTCCAAGTTCTCCACAATTTCATCTTTAATAACAGACTCTAAAATCTTACCAATGACTGAAGTCAGGCTAACGGCCTATAATTTAGGGGCTAGGGGCTTTTCACAGTAACTTCATTTGAAGCCTACTTGTGACAATAAGCGATTTTCATTTCATTTCATTTCAATTTCCAGTCTTCTGCATCCCTCCCTTCTTAAATAACGGTGTTACATTAGCCACTTTCCAGTCCTCTGGGACCATTCCAGCTTCCAGTGATTCCTGAAAAATCACCGCAAATGCCTCCACAATCTCCTCGGCTATCTCTTTTAGAACCCTGGGGTGTAGATCATCTGGTCCAGGTGATTTATCCACCTTCAAACCATTGTTTCCCCAGAACCTTCTCCTTAGTGATGGCCACTACACTCATTTACTAACAATGCAACCCCGCCCCTTTGCCCATCTGCCTGTCCTTTTGATAAGACACATATCCTTGGATATTTAGATCCCAGCCCTGATCTCCTTGCAGCCACTTCTCTGTGATGCCCACAACATCCTACCGGGCAATTTTAATGTGCGCAACAAGCTTATTTACCTTGTTCCGTACACTGCACGCATTTAGGTACAACACTCTCAGTCCTGCATTGACCACGTCCCTTCTCACACTTGTCACCTTTTTTGCTGTACCTGGGGGTGATGTTGTTCTTTTATTTTGGTATTCTATTTCCCCTTCAGTTATTACACCTTCTAAGCTAACGCTCTGGTTCCCACTCCCCGCCATACTAGTTTAAATCCTTCCGAGAGACTCTCACAAACCTCCCAGCCAGGATATCAGTGCCCCTCCAATTTAGATGCAACCCGTCCTTCTTGTACAAGTCCCACCTCTTCCTCATCACTCTTCCTGCCTATGTCATTAGTACCTATGTGTACTCCGACCTCTGGCTGTTCACCCACCCCCTTCAGGATGTCCTGTGTACGTTCAGAGACATCCTTGACCCTAGCACCAGGGAGGCAACACACCATCCTGGAGTCTCCTTCACGCTCACAGAAGTGCCTATCTGTGCCTCTTACTATAGAGTCCCCTATAACTATCGCACTCCTGTACTTTGCTCTCCCCTGCTGAGCAACAGAGCCAGTTGTGGTGCCACTGTTCTGGCCACTGTTGTTTTCCCGATAGGCTAACCCCCCAAACAGAATCCAAAATGGTATACCTGTTAGAGAGGAGGGCAGCCACAAGGGATTCCTGCACTGTCTGCCTGCCATTTCTAGTGGCCACCCATCTGTCTGCTTGCACGTCTCTAACTCCTATCTATGACGCTTTCCGCCACATGCATGCTCCTAAGTGCATCCAATTGCTGCTCCAAATGAACCACGTGCTCTGTGAGCGGCTGCCATTGGTTACACTTCCTGCGGACGTAGTCGACCGGAATAATGGAAGCATCATGAATCTGCCGCATCTCACAGTTAGAGCACTGCACCCCGCTGAGTGACATTTAAGCACTAGTTAATTAATTCAAATTAAATTCTGAAATTATTATTAGATTAAGTTACAATTAACTATAATGCCCTGGTGCTAGATTTTTATGTAAAATTAAATGCTAAATACTAATCTCTGCCTTCAGGCTTAGTTACTCCGCTACCTAGTTAATTAATTAGTTTAAATTAGTTTTTTCAATGTTTTTTTTAAACAGATTCCCTGCCAGCCAATCAGGTCACAGCTTTACTGTGATGTCACTTCCGTCCCACCCCCCCGTCCCCCCGTCCCCCACAATTTGAAAAGGTCTTTATATCACTTACCTTCCCAGGATGCTCTCTGGATGTCTCCTTGCAGAGTGCAGATAAGCAGTTACAAAGCCAGAAGAAAGAAATCAAAACAAAAGAGAAAAAGCACTTCCTCCCACTCTGCACCACACTGCTCCAAATTACCACACTGCTCCAAATGACCACACTGCTCCAAATTACCACACTGCTCCAAATACCAACTTTCAACCCCACTCTGGCTCACTGCTCCAAATTACCAACTTTCAACCCCACTCTGGCTGCCTCAATCAGGCTGTCTCGAACGTCATGTGCGCAAAGCGTACTGAGTGTGCGCTTAATGCCTCTCTCTTATAAAAGAACCCAGGTGACTCACACTCGATAAGCTTCAAGCAGAAGAACGCAATTTACACCTTTGCCCCTAATTAGGCCTGAGGTGATTGACAGATCTCAGCAATTAGGGTGGAGGTAGCTCCAGCCAACAAGACACTAATTACAATTAGACTCACACCCTTCTTAAAGTGTGATGCCCAGAACTGAACACAATGCACCAGCTGAGGCCCAACACCTTCACAGAAAATGCCCAATAAAGCCTAGGATACCATATGCTTTATCAACCATGCTCACTACCTGCCCCACCACCTTCAATGGTTTACTCACGTATACACATACACAGGTGCTTCTGCTCATGGACCCCTTTTAGAATTGTACCCAATATTTTATACTGTCTCTCCATGTTCTTCCTGCCAAAATGAATCATTTCACATTTCTCCGCATTCAGCCTCATCTGTCTTTGCCCTTTTAAAAAGTTTTACACGGTTCTCACACTGCTTCCAAGTTTCGTATCATCTGTCAATTTTGAAATTGTACGCTGTACGTCACAGTCTAGGACTTTAACATACATATAGGAAAAGCAAGATAATGGTAACATGTTAGGCACTGCAAAATCATGGCTGATATTCTCATACGTTTAGGAGTTTAATGAATGATTTTTATTCAAGGTCTTTAAAATGATAAAGAGATTCCGTCAGCAGACAATAATTATTTCTGGGGAGGGAGGGCAAGAAATCAGAGCAAGGGGGCTTCAAAATTGTTTCAAATTCATTTTTAAAATTAGAGCCAAGTTATTTAGGAGTGGAATCAAGACCAATTCTTCCCTCACAAAGGGCAAGAGGAGCCTCCTCTGAAAAAGGTTGGGCGTGTTGGGTAAATTGAAATTTTCAAGACTGATCAATGTGTTTCTGTTAGAAAAGGATATCAAAGGGCAGCACCGGTGGTGCAGTGGTTAGCACTGCTGCCTCATGGCACTCTCGGGTTCGATCCCGGCCCCGGATGGGGCCATGTGGATTTTGCACAGTCTCCCGGTCTCTGTGTGGGTTTCGCCCCCACAACCCAAAAAAATGTGCAGGGTGGGTGGATTGGCAATGCTAAATTGCCCTTGATTGGAAAAAATGAATTGGTTACTCTAACTTTATATTTTTTTTTAAAAGGATATCAAGAGAATTGGAGAAATGGCCAGACAAATTGGATGGAATAACAAGAGTTCAGGAACTGAATGGCCTGGGTTTACCAAAAACTGCATTGTAACTTCTACCCTTAGCAGTAGGGAATCGGGGAGAGTTGGCACTCTCGATCACTGACCAGTAATGGCAACAAAATTATGAGACAACTTATTTGCCCACCACCTAGTCTGCAAACATCCCTCACACTCACCCACCGGCCACTTGGCCATTGCACCCAAATAAAATCAATGCATTAATGTAGCATCGTTCAAGGTGCACAGGACGTTTCGAAGCACTTTACAGACAAGTAACTATTCTGGAAGTGATAGTCAGTGTTGTAATGTAGGAAACCAGGCAGCTGGTTTCGCACACTGGGCTAAATCGCTGGCTTTTAAAGCAGACCAAGGCAGGCCAGCAGCACGGTTCAATTCCTGTACCAGCCTCCCCGAACAGGCGCCGGAATGTGGCAACTAGGGGCTTTTCACAGTAACTTCATTTGAAGCCTACTTGTGACAATAAGCGATTTTCATTTCATTTCATTTCAATTGAGGCACAAACAGCAAGGTGATAATAACCAGGAAATAAAAGGCTTTCCGATTGTGATGTTGGCTGAGGGACTAACATTGGGTAGGACACCAGGAGTAACTCCACACTCTCTTCACCAACCTGGTATACCTGAGGCAGCAGCAGACATGGCCTCAGTGTGGGCGGCACGGTAGCACTGTTGCTTCACAGCGCCAGGGTCCCGGGTTTGATTCCCGGTTTGGGGAGGTCACTGTCTGTGCGGAATCTGCACGTTCTCCCCGTGTCTGCGCGGGTTTCCTCCGGGTGCTCCAGTTTCCTCCCGCAAGTCCCAGAAGGCGTGCTGTTTGGTAATTTGGGCATTCTGAATTCTCCCTCCGTGTACCCGAACAAGCGCCGGAATGTGGTGACGAGGGAATTTTTACAGTAACTTCATTGCAGCGTTAATGTAAGCCTACCTGTAATACCAAGCCTACCAATAATAAAGATTATTATTAGATGGACATCTCCTCCCCAAAGGATGGAGCCATCAGTGGGAAAGCAAGGCAGGGAAGAGAGCAAGCCTGTGCCCTGTGCATTGTGCCACACCGGGAGATGAGGTGTAAGGTTTCTGGAGGGGGACATTGTGAGGAGCTTGGGACAGGCCTGCCTGTCTGTGGTTACTACAACTCTAACCTTCAGTGTGCCATCTGCGTGGCAGCCTCTGCTTACCTGTCTTGAAGCGCAGATGTGTGTCGGTGGAGTCTCCGAAGTTGTCCAGCAGGGTGAGGAAGAGGAGCCCGAAGGCGTTCTGGATGCCAAACACCGAGCCGTTGCACCACATGGAGGCGAACATCACCACCCAGCCCCAGCCCCCCTCAGGGGGCACGAAGGGCGGGGGGCAGGCGGGCTCGCCGTCCGCAGCCTGGCTGCCGGGGACCGGGTTGCCGCCGGGGGAGTGGTCGCCGTCGCCCGCCCCCACCTGCAGCTTGAAGCCTTCCTCGGCCGGGCTCACCCGCCCGTTCAGCGGCTCCTTGTGGCGGCTGAGCGGCGGGCTGGCCGGCTCGCTGCTGCCGGGCTCCCCCCCCTCCGGCTCGGGCTGCTGCCCCGGCCCTGCCGCCAGAGGGTCGCCGTCCTCGCCACTCAGGCCCTTCGCTGTCATCTCTGTCTCAGTCAGGAGCGTCCCGTCCGCAGATCAAAGAGCATCCGGCTGCCTGTGTGTCTGTCTCTGTGTATCCCTCTCTGTGTATCCCTCTCTCTGTATGTGTGTGTCCCAGTCTATGTGTGTGTCTGTCTGTGTGTCCCAGTCTGTGTGTCTGTGTGTCCCAGTCTATGTGTGTGTCTGTTTGTGTGTCCCAGTCTATGTGTGTGTCTGTGTGTGTCCCAGTCTATGTGTGTGTCTGTGTGTGTCCCAGTCTATGTGTGTGTCTGTGTGTGTCCCAGTCTATGTGTGTGTCTGTGTATGTCCCAGTCTGTGTGTATGTGCCTGTGTGTATCTCTGTGTATCCCTGTCTCTGTCTGTGTGTCCCAGTCTGTGTCCCTCAGCCTCTTGTCCCAGCACCAAGCTCACTCTGCCCTCTTCCCCATCCCACATCCAGACTAACACAATACACTCACTGGCTGCCGCCTGGGTGCTATCAGATGGCAATGCCAAGCTGTGCGCTCCGCTCAGGCTGTGCACTCTGTGCCCACTACAGCGCAGCCCAGCTTTGATCCATTTTAAATGGTCACAGCTCCGGGGACGGGACTCCCCTCCAGCCGCCTACGGCCCATTGGCCGCTCACAGCCCCGCCCCCTCTTTTCCCCTCGCCTGATTGGTTATCCCGATTGTCCATCACAATCAGGGGGCGCGGCGGCCTGTACAGCTGCTCTGCCCCTCTCTCCACCCACACACACACACCTCCAGTTTTATTGCTGTGCCAGACCATGCCAGCTGTTAGTGGGTACTTACCAACCCTCCACTCAACCCCCCCCCCCCTCACCATACTATACATTCTCCATCTGGCTCTGACACCAAGGTGGTTCGCACTGCTGCCTCACTGCGCCAGGAGACCGGCTCCGATTCCAACCTTGGGTGACTAGTCAGTGTGGAGTTTGCACGTTTCTCCTGCGTTGGGTTTCCTCCGGGTGCTCCGGTTTCCTCCCACAGTCCAAAGATGTGCGTGCGGGTGAGGTGGATTGGTCATGCTAAATTTGTCCCTTCGTGTCCAACACCAAACTGGATCCCTCCTCCGCCACACTCACTTCCCCTTTGAGTGGCTCCTTGCAGTGGCTGGAGAAGAGAAAGGGTAGTTATCCTCGTTACAGGAATAGGGTGGAGTGGAGTGGGTCTAGGTAGGGTGCTGTTTCGGAAGGTCAGTGCAGACTCAATGGGCCAAATGGCCTCCTTAATAATATATTTTTTAAAATTTAGAGTACCCAATTAATTTTTTTCCAATTAAGGGACAATTTAGCGTGGCCAATCCACCTAGCCTGCACATCTTTGGGTTGCGGGGACGAAACCCACGCAAACACGGGGAGAATGTGCAAACTCCACACGGACAGTGACCCAGAGCCGGGATCGAACCTGGGACCTCAGCGCCATGAGGCAGCAGGGCTAACCCACTGCGCCACCCTGCTGCCCCCTTCCTTAATAATAATAATATCATTCTGCACTGCCGGGTTTCTATCTTCAGTTCTGAAGAAGAGACACATGGGATCAAAACATTCACTCTATTTTCTTTGTCCACAGATGCTGTCAGACCTACTGAGCTTTTCCAGCATTTTCAGTTTTTGTTCTGCCATTCATTTACCCTGCCACCCCCCCCCCCCCCCCCCCTCACCCCCACTGGAGAATGTACATCAGTTGAAGACAAGGGTTGTCCCAGCAATTATGTCTTTCTCCCTCCTCCAGCATCACCCTGATGGGATATAATGCTGATTCTCTCTCTTCGCGTTACAAGTGGAGAATAGACACTTGGACAATTAGCAGAGGGTTGCCAGTATCTGAAATGGGCTTACAATATGGATTGTCTCCCAATAGGTATGAAGAAGAGGTGTGGGTGAAAGTATGGAGGAAACATGGAGAGACACTCTAACAGATTGATAAGCCTTACATAAAATCATGGACTCTGTTACTGTCCAGAGATTTATTGATCTCAGCTTTTAACATATTCAAAAAGTGAATATTGAAAGCCCTCTGGGGTTGAGAATTCTAAAGATTCACAACCCTCTTGGTGAAGAAGTTTCTCATCACCTCGGTCTTAAATGGCCAGCCACAATTCAGAGACCATGACTCCTAGATCCAGACACCTCATTCAGGGAAAATAAACTGGCACGGCCTCTGAGAAACGTGTACAATTATGTCATTCCTTTTCATTCTTCTAAATATTACTCAATATCGCCACCGAGGACCGACCGCCAATGGCCTCCTTCTGCATCATAAGTTCTAGGATTCTACGATTTCTCCATGGGATGTGGGCCAGTATTTATTGTCCATTCCGAATTGCCCTTGAAATGAGTGGCTTGCTAGGCTATTTCAGACGTTAGTTAAAAGTCAGCCACACTGCTGTGGGTCTGAGGACACATGTAGGCAAGATCAAGCAAGGATGGCAGATTTCCTTCCCTAAATTTACAACAATCAATGATAGTTTCATAGTCACCATTACTGTGACTAGCTTTCAATTCCAGATTTATTAATTGAATTTAAATTGCACATGAAATTAAATTTGATCAGCTGCTATGGTGGAATTTGAACTCCTGTCCCCAGAGTATTAATCTGGATTAAATAGTCCAGTGACATTACCATAGTCTGCATTACCATGGGGCAGCATGGTAGCATAGTGGTTAGCACAATTGCTTCACAGCTCCATGGTCCCAGGTTCGATTCCCCGCTGGGTCACTGTCTGTGCGGAGTCTGCACGTTCTCCCCGTGTGCACGTGGGTTTCCTTCGGGTGCTCCGGTTTCCTCCCACAGTCTAAAGATGTGCAGGTTAGGTGGATTGGCCATGCTAAATTGCCCTTCGTGTCCAAAATTGCCCTTAGTGTTGGGTGGGGATACTGGGTTATGGGGATAGGGTGGAGGTGTGGGCTTGGATAGGGTGCTCTTTCCAGGAGCCGGTGCAGACTCGATGGGCCGAATGGCCTCCTTCTGCACTGTAAATTCTATGATTATCTCATCATACAAAATGAACAGCATCAGTAAAGTGAATTATACAGCATTGGTTTTCAACCCACCGATGCCTGTGAAGAAATACCTCATTTTGCTGTGATTCTGGACTCTGGACCTCACATAAACCAATATTTATTTTCTCTGTGGTATCTGCCACTATAAAACCTCATTTTATCTATCCCTCTTGCGAACCTCTTCAACACCATAATCCCAGCCAAGCTCATATCAAAGCTCCAAAACCTAGGACTTGGCTCTCCACTCTGCAACTGGATCCTCAATTTTCTGACCAACAGACCACAATCAGTTAGAATGAACAACAACACCTCCTCCACAATAGTCCTCAATACCGGGGCCCCGCAACGCTACGTACTTAGTCCCATACTCTACTCCCTGTACACACACGACTGCGTGGCAAAACTTGGTTCCAACTCCACCTACAAGTTTGCTGATGATACGACCATAGTGGGCCGGATCTCGAATAACGACGAGTCAGAACACAGGAGGGAGATTGAGAACCTAGTGGAGTGGTGTAGCGACAACAACCTCTCCCTCAATGCCAGCAAAACTAAAGAGCTGGTCATTTTTATTTTTTTTAAATATATTTTATTAAAGTTTTTCGATCAACCAAGAATTTTCCATTTTTACAACTTTGTAACTGTTTATACATTGATCGTTTTAAAAATAATATATTAACTAACGGCAAGTGCCAACACAAATAAAAAACAAAAAGCAATAGTAACATTGAGAAGATAAATATGAACACCAATTATGTAACAACACACAAAAAAAACCCCAAAGACCCGAATGCACCCCCCCCCCCCCCCCCCCCCCCCACTGGGTTGCTGCTGTTGTCTTTCCTATTTTCCCTTATTTCTCTGCGAGATAGTCGAGGAACAGTTGCCACCGCCTGGTGAACCCCTGAGCCGAACCTCTTAGTGCGTACTTTATCCGCTCCAATTTTATAAACCCTGCCATGTCGTTTATCCGGGCCTCCACGCCCAGGGGTTTAGCTTCTTTCCACATAAGTAGAATCCTTCGCCGGGCTACTAGGGACGCAAAGGCCAAAACATCGGCCTCCCTCACCTCCTGCACTCCCGGCTCATCTGCAACCCCGAATATAGCCAACCCCCAGCTTGGTTCGACCCGGACCCCCACCACCTTTGAAATCACTTTTGCCACACCCACCCAGAACCCGTGCAATACCGGACATGACCAAAACATGTGGGTGTGGTTCGCAGGGCTTCCCGCGCACCTCCCGCACCTATCCTCCACCCCCAAAAACCTGCTCAATCTTGCTCCCGTCATATGCGCCCTGTGTAGTACCTTGAATTGGATCAGGCTGAGCCTGGCACACGAGGACGAGGAATTTACCCTACTTAGGGCATCTGCCCACAGCCCCTCCTCAATCTCTTCTCCCCTCGTCTCTCATTTCCCTGTATATATTGGACACCTTACCATCACCCACCCATGTCCCCGAAATCACTCTGTCCTGGATCCCTTGCGCCGGGAGCTGCGGAAATTCCCTTATCTGTTGCCTCACAAATGCCGTCACTTGCATATAACGGAATGCATTCCCAGGTGGCAACCCGTATTTTTCTGTTAGTGCTCCCAGACTCGCGAACGTCCCGTCCAAGAACAAGTCCTTCAGTTTCACAATTCCTGCTCGCTGCTAAGATTGAAATCCCCCGCCTATCCTTCCCGGGACGAACCTGTGGTTGTTCCTTATCGGGGACCACACTGAGGCCCCCGTCTCTCCCCTATGTCGTCTCCACTGCCCCCAAATCTTCAGAGTCGCCACCACCACTGGGTTTGTGGTGTACCTTTTCGGGGAGAACGGCAGCGGCGCCGTTGCCAGTGGTTTTAAGCTAGTTCCCCTACAGGACACCATCTCCAGTCTTTTCCACGCCGCTCCTTCTTCTTCCCTCATCCACTTACATACATAGACACGTTAGCGGCCCAATAATAATCACTCAGACTCGGCAGTGCCAATCCCCCTCTATCTCTACTGCGCTGCAGGAACCCCTTCTTTACCTTTGGGGTCTTTCCGGCCCACACAAAGCTCATGATGCTCCTGTCCACCTTCTTAAAAAAGGTCTTTGTAATCAGTATTGGGAAGGCACTGAAACACAAAAAGAAACCTCGGGAGGACCACCATTTTAACCGCCTGCACCCTGCCAGCCAATGACAGGGGCACCATATCCCACCTCTTAAAGTCCTCCTCCATCTGCACTACAAGTCGCGTCAAGTTAAGCTTATGCAAGGTTCCCCAGTCCCTGGCCACCTGGATCCCTAAATACCGGAAATCTCGTTACCCTCCTCAGTGGCAGCTCGTCTATTCCCCTGCCCTGTTCCCCGGGGTGCATCACAAACAGTTCACTCTTCCCCATATTCAGTTTGTATCCCGAAAACTCTCCAAACTCCCTGAGTGTCTGCATTATCTCAGGCATCCCCTCCACTGGGTCCGTGACATATAGCAGCAGATCATCTGCGTATAATGACACCCGATGTTCTTCTCCTCCTCTGAGTACCCCTCTCCACTTCCTGGAGCCCCTCAGCGCTATGGCCAATGGCTCAATTGCCAACGCAAACAGTAACGGGGAC
This sequence comes from Scyliorhinus torazame, assembly GCF_047496885.1. Lineage (NCBI taxonomy): Eukaryota > Metazoa > Chordata > Chondrichthyes > Carcharhiniformes > Scyliorhinidae > Scyliorhinus > Scyliorhinus torazame. Next base: position 303,106,798 of record NC_092710.1, read on the forward strand.
AGGGGGCACCCCTGTCTTGTGCCCCTATATAATCGGATGTAGTCGGATCGTTGCCTGTTCGTAATCACACTTGCCACCGGGGCCCCGTATAGGAGCCGAACCCATCTAATGAACCCCTCTCCAAATCCAAATCTCTCCAGTACCTCCCACAGATAGTCCCACTCCACTCTATCAAATGCCTTCTCTGCATCCATAGCCACCACTATCTCCGCCTCCCCCTTCGGTGGGGGCATCATCATCACCCCCAACAACCTCCGTATATTGGTATTCAATTGACTCCCTTTAACAAATCCTGTTTGGTCACCGTGCACCACCCCAGGGACACAGTCCTCTATCCTTGTCGCCATCACTTTGGCCAATAACTTGGCATCTACGTTCAAGAGGGAAATAGGCCTGTATGACCCACACTGCAGCGGGTCTTTGTCTCTTTTCAGGATCAGCGATATCGTCGCCTCCGACATCGTCGGGGGGTAGTGTCCCCCTTTCCTTAGCCTCATTGAAGGTTCTCGTCAGGAGTGGGGCCAGCAGGTCCACATATTTCCTATAAAATTCCACCGGGAACCCATCTGGTCCGGGGGCCTTCCCTGCCTGCATGCTCCCGATTCCTTTACTACCTCCTCTACCTCAATCTGCGCTCCCAGTCCTGCCCTCTCCTGCTCCTCAACCTTCGGGAACTCCAACTGGTCTAGGAAATGCATCATTCCCTCTTTCCCTTCCGGGGGTTGGGCCTTATACAGCCTCTCGTAGAATACCTTAAATACCCCGTTCACCCTCTCCGCTCTCTGTTCCATCCTTCCCTCCTCGTCTCTAACTCCTCCGATCTCTCTCGCCGCCCCCCTCTTCCTAAGTTGTTGGGCCAGCAGTCGGCTCGCATTCTCTCCGTATTCATACTGTACTCCCTGTGTCTTCCTCCACTGCGTCTCCGCCTTACCCGTGGTCAACAAGTCAAAGTCCGTGTGTAGTCTCCGTCTTTCTCTGTATAGCCCTTCGTCCGGAGCCTCCGCATATGGCCTATCCACCCTCAAAATCTCCCCAATCAGTCTCTCCCTTTCTTTACCCTCTTGTTTCCCCTTATGGGCCCTTATGGAGATCAGCTCCCCTCTCACCACCGCTTTCAGCGCCTCCCAGACTACTCCCACCTGGACCTCTCCGTCATCATTGACCTCTAGGTATCTTTCAATACATCCCCTCACCCTTCCACATACCCCCTCGTCCGCCAACAGTCCCATGTCCAATCTCCAAAGTGGGCGTTGCTCCTTTTCCTCACCTAGTTCCAGATCTACCCAATGTGGGGCATGATCTGAAATGGCTATAGCCGAGTACTCCGCTCCTGCCACCTTCGGGATCAGCGCCCTTCCCAGGACAAAGGAATCTATCCGGGAGTACACTCTATGGACGTGGGAGAAGAAGGAAAACTCTTTACTCCTTGGTCTAGTAAATCTCCAGGGATCCACTCCTCCCATCTGCTCCATAAAGCCCTTAAGCACCTTGGCCGCTGCCGGCCTCCTCCCGGTCCTGGATCTGGACCGGTCCAGCCCTGGGTCCAGCACCGTGTTGAAGTCCCCCCCCCATTACCAACTTTCCCATCTCCAGGTCCGGGATGCGCCCCAACATACGCTTCATAAAGTTTGCATCATCCCAGTTCGGGGCGTATACGTTCACCAGCACCACCACCTCACCTTGCAGTCTGCCACTCACCATCACGTACCTACCCCCACTGTCCACCACTATGGTCTTCGCCTCAAACGATACCCGTTTCCCCACCAGTATTGCCACCCCTCTATTTTTCGCATCCAAGCCCGAGTGGAATACCTGTCCCACCCATCCTTTTCTTAATCTGACCTGATCCGCCAGTTTCAGGTGCGTCTCCTGAAGCATAACCACGTCTGCCTTTAGCTTCTTTAGGTGCGCAAATACCCTTGCCCTCTTAATCGGCCCATTCAACCCTCTCACGTTCCACGTGATCAACCGGGTTGGGTGGCTCTTTACCCCCCCCCCCCCCCCCCCCCCCCCCCCCCATCGTTGACTAGCCATCCCCTTTTTTAAACCAGCTCCTCACCCGGTTCCCACACAACCGCTTGTCCCCCAGACGGCACTCTCCCGTTCCGACCCTCCCATCCCGCAACAGCTCCCCCTTCCCCTTAGCAGCAGGTGCAACCCAGTTAATCCTCCCCCCCCCCCCCCGCGCTAGATCCCGCTCTAGCTTGATTGCACCCCCCATATTGCTTCCCGGAGTCAGCAAACTCTGGCTGACCTCGGCTTCCCCCGTTTATCCTTAGCCTCCCTGCGTGTGAGGCCCCCTCGTTCCTATGCCCCCTCTTCCCGCCACAGTTTCCATAGCGCGGGAACAGAGCCCGCGCTTCCCTCTCGGCCCCGCCCCTAATGGCGCAGCTCCCTCTCTCCTCCCCCATCCCCTTCCCCACTGGTGCACACATTTCTTCGTGTCCCCCACCTTCGAGGGGAAAAGATTCCCCCATCTGATTTACAATTTCTTGCCACCACCTCGCTACTTCATTCCAAACATCCTTTCCCAAATCGAGTCCAACTTCTCCTCTTGAATGAATGTCCACGCCTCCTCTGCCGTCTCGAAGTAGTGGTGTTTGCCCTGGTGTGTAACCCACAGTCTTGCCGGCTGCAATATTCCGAATTTCACTTTCTTCCTGTGGAGCACCGCCTTGGCCCGATTGAAACTCGCCCTCCTTCTCGCCACCTCCGCACTCCAGTCTTGGTAGACGCGGATCACCGCGTTCTCCCATCTGCTGCTCCGTGTCGTCTTAGCCCATCTCAGGACCATCTCCCTGACCTTGTAGCGGTGGAATCTCACCACTATTGCTCGCGGTATTTCCTCTGCCTTTGGTCTTCTCACGAGGACCCGGTACGCTCCCTCCACTTCCAGGGGGCCCGTCGGGGCCTCAGCTCCCATTAAGGTATGGAGCATCACGCTCACGTACGCCCCAACGTCCGCTCCCTCTGCCCCTTCGGGAAGACCCAAAATCCTTAAGTTCTTCCTCCTCGAGCTATTTTCCAGGGCTTCCAATCTCTCCATACACCTCTTATGTAGTGCCTCGTGCGTCTCCGTCTTCACCACCAAGCCCTGTATCTCGTCTTCATTTTCGGCAGCCTTTGCCTTCACTCCACGGAGCTCCATCTCTTGGGTCTTTTGCGTCTCCTTCAGCCCCTCAATCGCCTGCAGCATCGGCGCCAGCACCTCCTTCTTGAGCTCCTTCACACATCGCCGGAGGAACTCCTGCTGTTCCAGGCCCCATACCATCTGGACTCCCTCAGCCACCATTTTGCTTCTCCCTTCTCTTCTCTGCCGTTGCTCCAGAGGATCCTCCACAATCTGGCCACTACTATCACTTCTTTCCATCCACACCCGGGGGGACTCCTTCCTATGTCGCCTCACACTGGGTTTAGCCTTTGAAAATTTCCGTTGGGGCTCCCGATAAGAGCCCAAAAGTCCGTTGAAACGGGAGGTGCCGAAACGTGCGACTTAGCTGGTCATCGCCGCACCCGGAAGTGTCTAAAGAGCTGGTCATTGACTTCAGGAAGCAAAGTACTGTACACACCCCTGTCAACATCAATGGGGCCAAGGTGGAGATGGTTAGCAGTTTCAAATTCCTAGGGGTGCACATCTCCAAAAATCTGTCCTGGTCCACTCACGTCGACGCTACCACCAAGAAAGCACAACAGCGCCTATACTTCCTCAGGAAACTAAGGAAATTCGGCATGTCCACATTAACCCTTGCCAATTTTTACAGATGCACCATAGAAAGCATCCTATCTGGCTGCATCACAGCCTGGTATGGCAACTGCTCGGCCCAGGACCGCAAGAAACTTCAGAGAGTCGTGAACACCGCCCAGTCCATCACACAAACCTGCCTCCCATCCATTGACTCCATCTACACCTCCCGCTGCCTGGGGAAAGCGGGCAGCATAATCAAATATCCCTCCCACCCGGCTTACTCACTCTTCCAACTTCTTCCACCGGGCAGGAGATACAGAAGTCTGAGAACACGCACGAACAGACTCAAAAACAGCTTCTTTCCCACTGTCACCAGACTCCTAAATGACCCTCTTATGGACTGACCTCATTAACACTACACCCTGTATGCTTCATCCGATGCCAGTGCTTATGTAGTTACATTGTACACCTTGTGTTGCCATATTATGCATTTTCTTTTTTGTTCCCTTTTCTTCCCATGTACTTAATGATCTGTTGAGCTGCTCGCAGAAAAATACTTTTCACTGTACCTCGGTACACGTGACAATAAATAAATCCAATCCAATCCAATCCAACCCTCTGCCTGCATTCTGCGTGCAAATAATCTAACTCCTCCAGTCCGTTACATCTTTTACTCCAAGCGCCTTGCAATAAAGGCTAACATACCATTTGCCTTCCTAATTGCATGCTGTCCTGACATGTTAGCTCTCTGTACTTTGCGTACCAAGGCATCCAAATTCCTCTGCACATTAATTTAATGGATCTCTCTCTAGTCTCTCTAGGTAAGCACACCTAGAGGAGAGTACAAGAGGAGGACACCGGGACAGACAGTAAGCAGCGCCCAGAGGAAAGTGCAAGAGGAGGACACCAGGACTGTCAACAGTACCTGGAGCAGAGTGCGAGAGGAGGACACCGTGACAGACAATGAGCAGCACCTGGAGTAGAGTGCAAGAGGAGATTGAAAACAGTGCGAGAGTGCATTGAGAAGTCTCAGGGCTGGATTGGAGTTTGGAACTCCTGAGGTGACATCAGGATTCAAAAGTTACATGGGGCAAGTGGAAGCAGCTGATTGGGCAGCACAGTAGCATAGTGGTTAGCACGGTTGCTTCACAGCTCCAGGGTCCCAGGTTCGATTCCCAGCTTGGGTCACTGTCTGTGCGGAGTCTGCACGTTCTCCCCGTGTCTGCGTGGGTTTCCTCCGGGTGCTCCGGTTTCCTCCCACAGTCCAAAGATGTGTGGGTCAGATGGATTGGCCATGATAAATTGCCCTTAGTGTCCAAAAAGATTTAAGTAGGGCTACGGGGATAGGGTGGAGGTGTGGGCTTAGGTAGGGTGCTCTTTCCAAGGGCCGGTGCAGACTCGAGGGGCCGAATGGCCTCCTTCTGCCCTGTAAATTCGATGATTCTATGATTGAGTGAGTACAGTTGGGCAAGTATTTACTAATTTTAGCACTTATATATGATACAGTTCTTATTTTGTTCTTAATAAGGCCTATGTTCTGTAGAAACAAGGACCAGGGAAGCCGGGCCCCAGAGTAATTGATATTTTATATTAAGTATCTTCCAGGAAGTTTAATTTAAATGGGCATGACATGACAGAAGAACGCAAAGCCATGGTGTGCAACCCCTGCTCTATGTGGGAAGCCGGGAGCATTTCTAGAGCCCAGGATCAGCATGTGTGCAGGAAATGTCTCCAGATGCAGCTCCGGGAAGCCCAGGTTTCAGAGCTGGTAAGCCGGCTGGAGACACGATGGAGCATCCGCGAGGTGGAGAGTATCAAGGATAGAATGCACAGTGAGGTGGTCATGCCGCAGCCTATGACTCCACAGGAGAGAAGGGAATGGGTAGCCACCAAACAGAGCAAGAGGACGAGGTGGGCAGTGCAGGAATCTCCTGTGGCCATTCCCATGTAAAACAGATTTGTAGGGGAGAATGGCCTCTCAGGGGAAAACAGCAGCAGCCAAATTTGTTGCACCACTGTTGGCTCTGCTGCACAGAGGAGGAGTAGAAAGGAAAAATATCAGATATATCAGATTAATTCATGGCTGAAGATATTGTCCGAGTGGGGAGAGTGTTGGATTCCTGGGACATTGGGACCAGTTTTGGGGGAGGTGAGACCAGTACAAATTGGAAGGGTTACACCTGGGCAGGATTGAAACTGAAGTCCTGGAGGGAATTTACGAAAGTGGTTGGGGAGAGTTTAAACTAAAATGACAGGGGGTTCAGAACCTATGCAAGGAGTCAGAGGAGGGGGAAACAAAGAATAGAACGAAAGAGAGAACGGGGAATAAGAAAAGTGAACGGCAGAGAAATCAAGGGCCATAATGGAAAATAACAGGGAAGGACAAGGAATGTTAAAAAGACAAACCTATAAGCTTTGTGCCTTAACATGCGGAGCATTTGTAATAAAGTGGGTTAATTAGTCACGCAAATAGATATAAACGGGTATGTTATAATCGGGATTATGGAGACATGGCTACAGGGCAACCAGAGATGGGAACTGAATGTCCTGGGGTATTAGTATTTCAGAAGACAGACAAAAAGGAAAAGGTGGTGGAGTTGCATTGCTGGTTAAAGAGGAAATTAATGCAATAGTGAGAAAGGATATTAGCTCTGACAATGTGGAATCTTTATGGGTAGAGTTGTGAAACACCAAGGGGCAAAAACATTAGTGGGGGTTGTATATAGACCCCCAAACTGCAGTGGTGATGTTGGGGATGGCATTAAACAGGAAATTAGAGACGCATTAGATTGGATTGGATTTGTTTATTGTCACGTGTACCGAGGTACAGTGAAAAGTATTTTTCTGCGAGCAGCTCAACAGATCATTAAGTAAAAGGGAATAAAATAAAATACATAATAGGGCAACACAAGATATACAATGGAACTACATAAGCACTGGCATCGGGTGAAGCATACAGGGTGTAGTGTTAATGAGGTCAGTCCATAAGAGGGTCATTTAGGAGTCTGGTGACAGTGGGGAAGAAGCTGTTTTTGAGTCTGTTCGTGCGTGTTCTCAGACTTCTGTATCTCCTGTCCGATGGGAGAAGTTGGAAGAGTGAGTAAGCCGGGTGGGAGGGGTCTTTGATTATACTGCCCGCTTTCCCCAGGCAGCGGGAGGTGTAGATGGAGTCAATGGATGGGAGGTAGGTTCACGTGATGGACTGGGTGGTGTTCACGACTCTCTGAAATTTCTTGCAGTCCAGGGCCGAGCAGTTGCCATACCAGGCTGTGATGCAGCCAGATAGGATGCTTTCTATGGTGCATCTGTAAAAGTTGGCAAGGGTTAATGTGGACATGCCAAATTTCCTTAGTTTCCTGAGGATGTATAGGCGCTGTTGTGCTTTCTTGGTGGTAACATCGATGTGGGTGGACCAGGACAGATTTTTGGAGATGTGCTCCCCAAGGAATTTGAAACTGCTAACCATCTCCATCTCGGCCCTGTTGATGCTGACAGGGGTGTGTACGTACTTTGCTTCCTGAAGTCAATGACCAGCTCTTTACTTTTGCTGGCATTGAGGGAGAGATTGTTGTCGCTACACCACTCCACTAGGTTCTCTAGCTCCCGCCTGTATTCTGACTCGTCGTTATTCGAGATCCGGCCCACTATGGTCATATCGTCAAACCTGTTTGGAGTTGGAACCAAATTTTGCCACGCAGTCGTGTGTGGACAGGGAGTAGAGTAGGGGGCTAAGTACGCAGCCTTGCGGGGCGCCGGTGTTGAGGACTATTGTGGAGGAGGTGTTGTTGTTCATTCTTACTGATTGTGGTCTGTTGGTCAGAAAATCGAGAATCCAGTTACAGAGTGAGGAGCCAAGTCCAAGGTTTTGGAACTTTGATATGAGCTTGGCTGGGATTGTGGTGTCGAAGGCGGAGCTGTAGTCAATAAATAGGAGTCTGATGTAGGAGTCCTTGTTGTCGAGATGCTCTAGGGATGAGTGTAGGGCCAGGGAAATGGCGTCTGCTGTGGACCGGTTGCGACGGTTGCGAATTCCAGTGGATCAAGGCGTTCTGGGAGTATGGAGGTGATGCGCGTCATGACCAACCTCTCGAAGCACTTCATTACGACTGAAGTCCGGGCCACTGGACAGTAGTCATTGAGGCACGTTGCCTGGTTCTTCTTTGGCACCGTATGATGGTGGTCTTCTTGAAGCAGGTGGGGACCTCGGAGTGGAGTAGGGACAGGTTAAAGATGTCCGCGAACACCTCTGCCAGCTGGTCCACGCAGGCTCTGAGTGCACGACCAGGGATCCCGTCCGGGCCTGTCGCCTTCCGAGGGTTCACTTTCAGGAAGGCCGATCTGACTTCGGAAGCTGTGATGGTGGATATGGGTGAATTATGGGCTGCTGGGGCACTCGACAGCGGATTGTTGGTTTCCTGCTCGAACCGAGCATAGAATGCATTGAGTTCATCGGGGAGGGGTGCGCTGCTGCCGGAGATACTGCTTGGCTTCGCTTTGTAGCCCGTTATGCTGTTTAGTCCTTGCCACAATCGCCGAGAGTCTGTCTGTGACTCTAACTTGGTTTGATATTCTCTCTTGGCATCTCGGATGGCTTTGCGGAGGTCATACCTGGATTTCTTGTATAGGTCAGGGTCGTCTGACTTGAACGCCTCAGATCTGTCCTTCAGTAGGGAGTCAATCTCGCGATTGAGCCATGGTTTCCGGTTGGGGAACGTACGTACTGCTTTCTTTGGCACGCAGTCGTCCACACATTTGCTGCTGAAATCTGTGAAGGTGGTGGCATACTCATTTAAGTTGGTCGCTGAGTTCTTAAATATGGACCAGTGCACTGTCTCTAACCAGTCGCATAAGAGCTCTTCTGTCTCCTCAGACCAGTACTGCACAACCTTCTTAGCTGGATTCTCCCGCTTGAGTTTCTGCTTGTATGCCGGGAGAAGGAGCACCGTCTTATGATCTGATTTCCCAAAGTGCGGTTGGGGGATGGAACGGTAGGCGCCCTTGATTTTTGAGTAGCAGTGGTCAAGAGTGTTGTCGCCCCTGGTGGGACAGGAGATGTGCTGGTGGAATTTTGGCAGTACACACTTGAGGTTGGCATTGTTGAAGTCTCCGGCCACGATAAACAAGGCCTCCGGGTGTTCTGTTTCGTAGTTGTTTATAACTGTGCAGTTCATCCAGCAAATTCCTCACTTCTGCCTAGGGTGGTATGTAGACCGCTGTGATAATGGCTGAAGTGAACTCACATGGAAGATAGTATGGGCGGCACTTCACGGTCAGGTATTCCAGGTCCGGGGAGCAGTAGGTCGCCAGGGTCGCCACATCCAAGCACCAGGAGGAGTTGATGAGGAGGCAAACCCCTCCACCCTTCGCTTTGCCTGATGATGCCGAGCGGTCCGCCTGGTGAATTGAGAAGCCTTCAGGTTGTATGGCACAGTCCGGTGAGGCGGGGGTGAGCCATGTCTCTGTGAAACAGAGCACACAGCAGTCTCTTACTTCCCTCTGAGAGGTAAGTCTGGCGTTAAGTTCATCCAGCTTGTTTTCGATCGCTTGGACGTTTGCGAGGAGTATGCTGGGAAGCGGGGTCTTAAAACCGCGTTGCTTCAGTCTAGCCTGCAGACCACCGCGTATCCCTCGCTTCCTCGGTCGGCGGCTGCGACTGGATCCTGGGAACCGATGGGAGATGTCTGACCTTGTGGAAGGTAAGCGGTTGCGTCTGGCGGGGACCAGGGTGCTGGCAGGGACCAGGGCACTGGTTACGTTTCCAGGGTCGCGTCTGGCAGGGTCCCGGGCGCTGGTTGAGGTAGAGGGGTTGCTAGGGAGGCATGTTTGCGATCCGGACGGGTCCCGGCATTCTGCGGGCACGTGAATACCTTGCAGCGTGTTCGGGTCCTCGCGCGGGGTCTCCGCCATTTAGGGGGTCCTGAGTTGCGGGCAGGGGCTTCCTGAGGCAGGTTGGGCTGGGTCACGTGGTCTGTTCCCTCCCTGGGCGCTCCTGGGGTCGGCTCTTGAAGTAGGCCCGGTCGGGCCTCCACGTGGATTTTTCTTTCTTCCATCTTCAAGTGGGTCGGTTTGCTGGGCGGGCCTCTCCGGGTCGGGTCACTGGGCGGGTCTCTCGGGGTCGAGTTCGGCCGGGTCTCGTCGTTGGGGGTCGGGTCGGGAGCTTCGGGGTCTGGGCCGGGTGATCCGGGGGCTGGCGTCGGTAGTTAGGCCAGATTGGGAGCTCCGAGGTCCGGGTTGGCTCCAAATCAGGTTGGGGCTTCACTTCCGGTTTGGGCCCGATCCACTTCCAGGTCATGGAGCTCAGGTCGGGTCGGGTCAAAAGGTCTCCACGGGCGTCGGAGGATGTTCAAGCCTGCAAGAAAAGATAAAAGAGAGAGATTAGTAATAATGTTAGTCTTAGAATTAAATTATAAAAGATTAGAACGAGTATAAGTTAAGTAAAAAGTGGATCTGTTGGGGAGAGCTCGCTCCGGCGCCATCTTGAGATGAGGGAACGTTTGTAATTATGGGTGAATTTAACCTGCATACCTATTAGGCAAATCAAACTACTAACAATGCCATAGAGAAGGAATTCCTGGAGAGTTCCTGAACCAATAAGTCGAGGAACCAATGAGAGGACAATCCTAGAATTGTTCTGTGCAATGAGAAAGAAATATATTGGCAATCTACCTGTGTGAGGCCCCTTGGAAATGAGTGACCATAATACGATAGAATTCTCCATCAAGATGGAGAGTGAAGTAGTTGATTCTGAAACTTGGGTCCTGGATCTAAATAAAGGAAACTATGATGGTCACTAGTTTGTACAACCACCAATAGTAAGCGTGAGTTGGCTATAGTGGATTGGGGAGCATTACTTAAAGGAATGACAGTGAATGGGCAATGGCGAACATTCAAAGAGCGCATGGGAGAACTGCAATTATTCATTCCAGACTGACCCAAAATAAAACAGGAAAGGTGGCCAAACCATGGCTTACGAGGGAAATTAGAGATAGTATTAGATCCAAGGAAGAGGCATACAAATTGGCCGGAAAAACCCCCAGCAAACCTGAGGATTGGCGGCAGTTTAGAATTCAACAAAAGAGGACAAAGGAATTGAGAGTGAGCTTGTGGGCAACATAAGCGTTGACTATAAAATCTTCTATAGGTACATGAAGAGAAAAAGATTGGTGAAGACAAAAGAAGAATTGAAGGAAATCAGTATTAGTAGGGAAATAGTTTGGGGGAAATATATGGGAGTGAAGGCCAATAAATCCCCAGGGTCTGATAATCTACATCGCAGAGCACTTAAGGAAGTGGCTCTGGAAATAGTGGATGCACTGGTGGTCATCTTCCAGGATTCTATTGACTCTGGAACAGTTCCTGCAGATTGGAGGGTGGCTAACGTGACCCCACTATTTAAAAAGGGAGATAGAGAGAAAATGGAATTATTGACCAGTCACCCTGACGTTGGTAGTGGGGAAAATGTTAGCGTCATTATAAAAGATTTAATAGCAGAGTACTGGGAAATCAGTGTCAAGATCAAATAGAGTCAGTATTGATTTACGAAGGGGAAATCATGCTTGACAAATCTACATGAATTCTTTGGGAATGTAACTAGTAGAGTTGATGAGGAGGAGCCGATGGATGTGGTTTGTTTGGACTTTCAGTAGGCTTTCAAAGTCCCGCAGAAGAGATCGAAGTGCATGGGATTAGGGGTAGTGTATTAAGGTGGATAGGAAACCGGTTGGCAGACAGGAAACAAAGAATAGGAACAAACAGGTCTTTTTCCAAATTGGCAGCAGTGACTAGTGGGGTACTGCAGGGATCGGTGTTTCAGCCCCAGCAATTCACAAAATAAGAAAAGAATAGCAATGGCCAGTTATGCCGAGTGCAAAGAAGTCACCCGTACATATTTGAATAACAAATGGCTCAAATGGGTGCAGTGGTTTTTTAAAAATTCATTTACAGGATGTGGGCGTCACTTGTTAGGCCAGCATTTATTGCCCGTCCCTCGTTGCCCTTCAGAAGGTGGTGGTGAGTTGCCTTCTTGAACCGCTGCAGTCCTTGAGGTGTAGGTACACCCACTGTGCTGTTAGGGAGGGAGTTCCAGGATGTTGCCCCAGCAACAGTGAAGGAGCGGCGATATATTTCCAAGTCAGGGTGGTGAGTGACTTGGAGGGGAACATCCAGGTGGTGGGGTTCCCAGATATCTGCTGTTCTTGTCCTTCTAGATGGTAGCAGTTGTGGGTTTGGAAGGTTCTGTCTAAGGAACCTTGGTGAGTTACTGCAGTGCATCTTGTAGATGGTACACACGGCTGCCACTGTTCGTCGGTGGTGGAGAGATTGAATGTTTGTGGAAGGGGGAGCAATCAAGTGGGCTGCTTTGCCCTGGATGGTGTCGAGCTGCATTCATCCAAGCAAGTGGAGAATATTCCATTACACTTGACTTGTGCCTTGTAGATGATGGATAGGCTTTGGGGGGGTCAGGAGGTGAGTTATTCGCTGTAGGATTCCTAGCCTTTGTCCTGCCCTGGTAGCCACCGTATTAATATGGCTAGTCCAGTTCAGTTTCTGATCAATGGTAATCCCCAGAATGTTGATTGTGGAGGATCCAGCGATGGTAATGCCATTGAATGTCAAGGGGCGGTGATTAGATCGTCTCATGCATGAAATAGTCATTGCCTGGCACTTGTGTGGCACGAATGTAACTTGTGTTGCTAACTTTTGCCTCAGTTTAATTGCTCTGTTTTATCACCTTTGCTCTTGAGTCACCAGGTACCTTTATGATACCGCCACGTGGTTCAAGTCCGAGTAATGATCAATAATCCAATACACCGCTTAGGAAGATTTAAATCAAAGCACATTTATTATACACAGTAATCACTACTCATGCACAAATTCTACGTTTAAGCTACTTCTATGACTAACAGGCCTATACTTAACTCAGAACTGGCCCACCAGGTCAGGGAAACAAATGGCCTTTCGTTCGGGTTCTGAGCCTGCGGGATTCGAAGTTGGTACAGATTGGTAGCTAGGAGCGCCTATCTCGTAGCGAGCATTGAAGTAAGACTTACTGGATATCAGCGGTGGCTGGACCGGTCACTGTCAAGGGTTGGTTCGCGTTGCTGAGTGACCCGGTCAAAAAGAGAAGCAGAGGGCCGATTTGAACTTGGGCTTGATTCTTATAGTCCCCAGGGGCTTCCCGCCTTTCGGGGCGGACCCTGTACCTGGTTCGAAGTGATTGGACTTTGTCCCAATCACTTGGTTCGATTTTCTCCAATGCTGGAGCGGTTCCCTGATCGATGGGCGGTCCTGAGGTGGTCGTTCACCTCCCATTGTGTAGGCTTCCGCTGGCGCCGAAGGGTCTGGTTTTGCTTTGTGTATCTAAATGTTGCTCATTGTTCCCGGGGATTGCTCATTAGTATGCAGATGGCTGGTGTTTTGTTATGCTGATGGTTGCTAGTATCGATCTTGTCTGGCCTTTCCCGAGGTAAATATACACTCAACCTGCAGCTGCTGGTTTGTGTCCTGTTGGCTGACTTTCCCATCAGCCTTTGCCATTCGCCATTTTAAATCGGGAGTTAGCTATTTTAAATCGGGAGTTAGCCATTTTAAATCGGGAGATAGCCATTTTAAATCGGGAGTTAGCCATTTTAACTGGCTACACTTGCCACTTGTCAGCCCAAGCCTGGATATTGTCCAAGTCTTGCTACATTTGGACATGGACTGCTTCATTATCTGAGGAATCACGAACGGTGCTGAACATTGTGCAATCATCCGCAAATATCCCCACTTCTGACTTTATGATGGAAGGGAGGTCATTAATGAAGCTGTTGAAGACGGTTGGGCCTAGGACACTACCCTGAGGATCTCCTGCAACAATGTCCTGGAGTTGAGATGATTGACCTCCAACCATCACAACCATCTTCCTTTTTGCCAGGTATGACTCCAACCAGTGGAGAATTTCCCCCTGATTCCCATTGACTCCAGTTTTGCTGGGGCTCCTTGATGCCAAACTTGGTCAAATGCTGCCTTGATGTCAAAGGGCAGTCACTCTCACCTCACCTCTGGAGTTCAGCTCTATTGTCCATGTCTGAACAAAGGCTGTAATGAGGTCAGGAGCTGAATGACCCTGACGGAACCCAAACTGAATATCTGTGAGCAGATTATTACTGAGAAAGTGCCGTTTGATAGCACTGTTGATAACTCTTTCCATCACTTTGCCGATGATGGAGAGTAGACTGATAGGGCGGTAATTAGCTGGGTTGGATTTGTCCTGTTTCTTGTGTACAGGACACACCTGGGCAGCTTTCCACATTGCTGGGTCGATGCAAGCGTTGTAGCTGTACTGGAACAGCTTGGCTAGGGGTGCGGCACGTCCTGGAGCACAAGTCTATTGCTGGGATATTGTCAGGGCCCATAGCCTTTGCAGTATCCAGTGCCTTCAGCCATTTCTTGATATCATGCGGAGTGAATTTTATTGGCTGAACACTTGACATCTGTGATGCTGGGAACCTCTGAAGGAGTCCGAGATGGATCACCCACCCGGCACTTCTGGCTGAAGATTGTTGCAAATGCCTCAGCCTCGTCTTTTCCACATACGTGCTGGGCTCCTTCAATCATTAAGGATGGAGATATTTGTGGAGCCTCCTCCTCCAGTGAGTTGTTTAATAATCCATCACAATTTACGGTTGGGTATGGTAGGATTGCAGACCTTAAATCTGATGGGTCGGTTGCGGAATCGCTTAGCTCATCTATTACTTGCTGCTTATCCTGTTTGGCACACAAGTAGTCCTGTGGGTTTTTTTGAAAGTCTTTTTATTGGCTTTTCTCATATTTATAAACAGTTGTTGCTTATATACATTACATTTTTCTTGCCCGCGCTAATTTGCATTATTTTACAGAGAGGTTTGTTTTGTCCTTCATTTGACTAACTGTACGTACATTTTGCTGCCCTCTGGATCGGTCTATGATATCCCCCCTTCCTCCTCCCCCCCAACCCCCCCATTGGTTTCAGCAGCACCCTTCCTCTTCTCTTGTGGTTCCCCCCCCCCCCCCCCCCCCCCCCACCCACCCACCCCCACACACACACACACACAGGTTGCACAGTCCTTTTTTTTCCCCCTTAGCTTACTCCTCGTTGCTGGCCTTGAACAGGTTTTGGAACAGGCCGACGACCTGCCCCCAAGTATCCAGGAAGCCTTCCTCTGACCCTCGGGTGATGTACTTATTCTTCTCCAGGTGGAGAAATCCCGAAAGGTCAGCGAGCCAGTCTGCAGCTGTGGGTGGGGCTGCCGATCGCCAGCCGAGCAGGATTCTCCGGCGTGCGATTAGGGAAGTGAAAGCAAGGGCGTTGGCCCCCTTCCCCATGTGTAACTCTGGCTGCTCCGATACCCCGAAGATTGCCACTATTGGGCATGGCTTCACCCTCACCCCCACAACCTTGGACATTGCCTCGGAGAAGGCTGTCCAGAACCCAGCAAGCTTGGGCAAGCCCAAAACATGTGGGTGTGGTTGGCCAGGCCCCTCTGGCACCGCTCACATTTGTCCTCCACCTCCGGGAAGAACCTGCTCATTCGGGTTCTGGTCAGGTGAGCTCTGTGCACCACTTTGAGCTGCATTAGGCTTAGCCTTGCGCAGGAGGAGGTGGAGTTCGCCCTGCTCAGTGCTTCGCTCCAGAGTCCCCACCCTACCTCTGTCCCCAGTTCGTCCTCCCATTTGTGTCTGGTCACGTCCAGTTGAGTTCGGGCTCTGTCCAGTAGCTGTCCGTATATTTTCCCACATAGCCCCCCCCCCCCTTCTCGCTGCTTGTGCCTATCAGGTACTCTAGTAGTGTGCTTTCTGGGGCCCCGTGGTACCCTACTCTCTCCTTGTGGAGGAAGTGTTTTATTTGGAGGCGTCTCAATTCCTGTCCTCTTGCTAGTTTCCACTTCCTCGTCAGTTCATCCAGTGTCGCCAGTCTGTGCCCTACGTAGAAGTCCCCGAACGTCAATGTGCCCCCGTCCCACCTCCATCTTTTGAAGGTGGTATCTAGCATGGCTGGGGGGAATCTGTGATTGCCGCAGGTGGGGGCCATAAGGGACATTTTGGTTATCCCGAAGTGCTGTCTCAACTGGGCCCACGTTCTCAGCGTGGCCGCTACCACTGGGCTCGTTGTGTACCTTGTTGAGGAGGATGAAAGTGCTGCTGTGGCCAGTGCCCGTAGGGTCGTTCCTTTACAGGATGCCTCCTCCATTTGTACCCAATCTGTGTCGGGTTCTTGTACCCATCCCCTCACTCTTTCTGCCGTTGCTGCCCACTGGTAGTATTGTAGGTTCGGTAGAGCCAGGCCCTCTCTGACTTTCCCTCTTTGCAGTGTCGGTTTGGAAGTTGTTGGGTTCTTGCCCCCCACACAAACGTCATGATTAGCCTGTCTATGTTTTGGAAAAGGCCTTGGGATGAAGATCGGGATGGATCTAGACAGGAAGAGGAACCTTGGCAATACGTTCATCTTGATCGTCTGCACTCTCCCCGCCAGAGGGAGTGGGAGTGAGCCCCACCGTTGAAGGCCTTTTCTTACTTCCTCCACCAGGCTGGTCAGGTTCCACTTGTGGATCGGTGTCCAGTCTCTATCTGGATCCCCAGGTAACGGAATCTGTTCTGGGTCGTTTTGAACGGGAGCCCCTTCAGCTCTGTCCCTCCCCCTTTTGGGTTCACTGGGAATGTATCGCTTTTGGCAGGTTAAGTTTGTAGCCCGAGAAGGTTCCAAACTCTTTCAGTATTTGCAGTATTGCCTTCAGTCCCTCCTGCATCTTCGAGACATAGAGGAGCAGGTCATCTGCATAGAGTGAGACTCTGTGCTCTCTGTCTCCTCTCCGGATTCCCTTCCAGCTTTTCGCGTCCCGCAGGGCTATCGTTAGGGGTTCGATGGCTAGCATGAACAAGAGTGGGGACAGGGGGAAGCCCTGTCTTGTTCCTCTCTGTAGCTGGAAGTATTCAGAGCTGGTGGTGTTAGTTCGGACGCTCGCTTTGGGAGAGTTGTACAGGAGCCTCACCCAGGCGGTGAATCCTACTCCTAGCCCAAACCGTTCCAGTACCTCGAGGAGGTAGCTCCATTCGACGCTGTCAAGGCATTTTCTGAGTCCAGGGAGATGATCGCCTCTGGTGTTCTCTCCCCGGGGCGGGGGAGAATCATTATCATATTCAGCAGCCGCCTGATGTTCGCTGTGAGCTGCCTACTCTTGACAAGGCCCGTTTGGTCCTCTGTGACCACCTCTGGTGCACAGCCCTCCAGCCTTTTGACCAGGACCTTGGCGAGTATTTTCGCATCCACATTCAGCAATGAAATGGGTCTGTATGATCCACATTCCGTCAGTGTGGTAAACACCACTAGTGTTATATTGTATGTATTACAGCACTGCCCATATATTACAGGTACGACGGTAAATCCTGCCTGCTGGCTCCTCCCAGCAGGTGAAGTATAAAAGTGTCTGCTCTCCTGCGCTGCTCCCATTCTGGTTCCAGCTGCAGGAGGCACAACATCTTGTGCAATAAAGCCTCGATTGTTTCACCATTCTCGTCTCGTGGTAATTAACAGTACTGATTCACAATCAATGATCACTAAAGCGAGGTTGTAGTCCAACTGAAGGCTTTAATAAGCTAGATGTTTCCCCCAGCAGCTCAGGTACAGAATGAGGGCTGCTGGGACGGCACGGGTTCTTATACCCCACCTATCAGGGCGGAGCTATTGTACTCTCTAGCCAACAGCAAGCATACAGGTTCTACCAATGGTACTTTAGCCTCTCAGGTACCGTAATACCTATAATGCCACATTCACCCCCTGTTAAAAAAGTGTCCGGCGGGGGTGGTGGCCAGAAAATACAAAACATAACAACATGGTATAATTAGTTATGGAGGTACCGTAATACCTCCGTACAGTGTTTAGTAACTATTTACAAGTCTGGTAGCTATGTACATTTGATGTTTTATATTTACAGATTACAGTTAAAATGAAGCAATCAGTCGATCGGGGGCCCTGGTCATCCTCTGTGATCGTCGGAGCCCCAGTGGTGACTCCGGTGGAGGCTCGGGTTTCTGTGACTCCGGGAGCGTGGCTTCAATCTCCATGGCAGCTTCGTCACCCCTAGACGGCGCTGGTGGGGATAACGGCTGACCTCGGAAGGGAGCACCTGCGGGGGGCGTCGGTGGTTGGGGGGGCCTAGACGGCGGCGGCGGAAGGACCGATCCTCCTGTAAGGTGCTGCGGTGGAGGGGAGGGTGAGACTGGTGGCTGGAATGTACGTGGAGTTCCGGCGGGCGCCCGGTAGGGAGACCGTATCTTGTCGGCCGTCGGGGTACGCCATGTAGGCGTACTGGGGGTTAGCATGGAGCAGATGGACCCTCTCGACCAACGGGTCCGACTTGTGCGCCCGCACGTGTTTTCGGAGCAGGATGGGTCCGGGTGCTGCCAGCCAGGTCGGGAGCGAGGCCCCAGAGGAGGACTTCCTAGGGAAGACAAGGAGACGTTCGTGAGGTGTCTGATTGGTGGTCGGACAAAGCAGTGACCGGATGGAGTGGAGGGCATCCGGGAGGACTTCCTGCCAGCGGGAGACTAGGAGGTTCCTGGACCGCAGGGCCAATAGGACGGTCTTCCAGACCGTTCCGTTCTCCCTCTCCACCTGTCCGTTACCCCGGGGGTTGTAACTAGTCATCCGGCTCGAGGCGATGCCCTTGCTGAGCAGGAATTGACGCAGTTCGTCGCTCATAAAGGAGGACCCCCTATCGCTGTGTATGTAAGCGGGGAACCCGAACAGTGCAAAGATGCTATGGAGGGCCTTGATGACGGTAGAGGCGGTCATGTCGGGGCAGGGGTTGGCGAATGGGAACCGGGAGGACTCGTCAATCACGTTCAGGAAGTACGTGTTGCGGTCGGTGGAGGGGAGGGGGTCTTTGAAGTCCCTGCAGAGGCGTTCAAAGGGACGGGACAAGAGCCTTTATCAGGTGCGCTCTCCCTGGCTGGTAGAAGTGCACAGATTTGGCAGACCCTGGTGGCAGTCCTGACCTCCTCGATGGAGTAGGGTAGATTGCGGGTCTTGACGAAATGGAAAAAGCGAGTGACCCCTGGGTGGCAAAGGTCCTCGTGGACGGCTCGGAGGCGGTCCACTTGTGCGGTGGCACATGTGCCGCGGGACAGGGCGTCAGGAGGCTCATTTAGCTTCCCGGGACAATACAAGATCTCGTAGTTGTAGGTGGAGAGTTCGATCCTCCACCGCAAGATCTTGTCGTTTATTATCTTCCCCCGCTGTGCATTATCGAACATGAAAGCCACCGACCGTTGGTCCATGAGGAGAGTGAATCTCCTGCCAGCCAGGTAATGCCTCCAATGTCGCACAGCTTCTTCTATGGCCTGGGCCTCCTTTTCGACTGTGGCGGATTTTGGAAGCATGGAGGGTACGGGAGAAGAAGGCCAAGGGTCTGCCCGCTTGGTTGAGGGTGGCCGCCAGAGCTACGTCGGATGCATCGCTCCCGACCTGGAAGGGGAGGGACTCGTCGATGGCGTGCATTGTGGCCTTTGCAATGTCTGCTTTGATGCAGCTGAAGGCCTGGCGGGCCTCTATCGACAGGGGAAAAACTGTGGATTGGGTCAGGGAACGGGCCTTGTCCACATAGCTGGGGACCCACTGGGCGTAGTAGCTAAAAAACCCGAGGCAGCGTTTTAGGGCCTTAGAGCAGTGAGGGAGGGGGAACTCCATAAGGGGGCGCAGGCGTTCAGGGTCGGGGCCTATAACTCCATTTCGCACTACGTAGCCGAGAATGGCTAGACGGTCGGTGCTAAGCACGCATTTATCCTTATTGTATGTTAGGTTAAGGATTTTAGCGGTCTGGAGAAATTTACGGAGGTTGGTGTCGTGGTCCTGCTGGTCGTGACCGCAGATGGTGACATTATCGAGATACGGAAATGTTGCCCGTAAACCGTACTGGTCAACCATTCGGTCCATCTCGCGCTGGAAGACCGAGACCCCGTTGGTGACACCAAAGGGAACCCTTAAGAAGTGATAGAGCCGCCCATCTGCCTCGAAGGCAGTGTATTTGCGGTTACTTGTGCGGATGGGGAGCTGGTGGTAGGTGGACTTGAGATCCACCGTGGAGAAGACCTTATAATGCGCGATCCTGTTTACCAGGTCTGATATGCGGGGGAGGGGGTATGCGTCAACTGCGTAAACCTGTTGATGGTTTGACTGTAGTCAATGACCATCCTATGCTTCTCCCCAGTCTTTACCACCACTACTTGAGCTCTCCAGGGGCTGTTACTGGCTTCAATGACCCCTTCCCTCAGTAGCCTTTGGACCTCTGACCTAATAAAGATCCGGTCTTGGGCACTGTAGCGTCTGCTCCTGGTGGCGACGGGTTTGCAATCCGGGGTGAGGTTTGCAAACAGAGAAGGCGGGTCGACCTTAAGGGTCGCGAGGCTGCAGACAGTAAGGGGGGGTATAGGGCCGCCGAATTGGAAGGTCAGACTTTGAAGGTTACACTGGAAGTCTAAACCCAGGAGTGCAGCCGCGCAGAGGTGGGGAAGGACGTAGAGTCGGAAATTTTTGAACTCCCTTCCCTGGACTGTGAGGTTTGCTACACAAAACCCCTTTATCTCCACTGAGTGGGAACCGGAGGCCAGTGAGATTTTTTGATTAACAGGGTGGATGAGGAGGGAACAGCGCCTTACCGTGTCGGGGTGTATGAAGCTCTCCGTGCTCCCAGAGTCGATTAGGCAGGACATCTCGTGCCCGTTGATGAAAACGATCGTCATAGCGGTTGAGAGTGTTCGAGGTCGAGACTGATCCAGAGTCACCGAGGCCAATCGCAGTAGTTGGGAATTCTGTTCAGGCAGTGTATGGTCGGCCGAGCTGGGGTCCTGGGGGTTCATCCAAGATGGCCAAGAATCTCCCATTGGTCACACACGACCGGGGGTGCACAAAATGGCGACGCCCATCCCTCAAGCGTGGCGTCCGTGGAACAAGATGGCGGCGCCCGGGGTCCGCACGTGGCCCTGGGATATGGGGGTGGTGGCGACCGCTGGCCACACGGGGCGCATGGAGAATTTGTGGTGGTGGTCCGGATTCGCCGCTGGAGACCGCGGCCACCGCTCGGGCCTGACATACCCCCACGAAATGGCCCTTTTTGCCGCATCCCTTGCAGGTGGATGCGCGGGCTGGGCAGCGCTGGCGGGGTGCTTGGCCTGCCCGCAAAAGTAGCAGCTGGGCCCCTCGGGGTTGCCAGGCCGCCTTGCAGCGCAGGCCTGCAGGGGAACGGGGAAGTATATTCCAAGCCTCTTGAGATGAATGACAACATTGCATTTGCTTTCTTAATTACGGACTCAACCTGCAAGTTTACCTTTAGAGAATCCTGGACTAGGACTCCCAAGTCCCTTTGCACTTCAGCATTATGAATTTTGTCACCGTTTAGAAAATAGTCCATGCCTCTATTCTTTTTTCCAAAGTGCAAGACCTCGCACTTGCCCACGTTGAATTTCATCAGCCATTTCTTGGACCACTCTCCTAAACTGTCTAAATCTTTCTGAAGCCTCCCCACCTCCTCCATACTACCTGCCCCTCCACCTATCTTTGTATCATCGGCAAACTTAGCCAGAATGCCCTCAGTCCCGTCATCTAGATCGTTAATATATAAAGAGAACAGCTGTGGCCCCAACACTGAACCCTGTGGGACACCACTCGTCACCGGTTGCCATTCCGAAAAAGAACCTTTTATCCCAACTCCCTGCCTTCTGCCTGACAGCCAATCGTCAATCCATGTTAGTACCTTGCCTCGAATACCATGGGCCCTTATTTTACTCAGCGGTCTCCCGTGAGGCACCTTATCAAAGGCCTTTTGGAAGTCAAGATAGATAACATCCATTGGCTCTCCTTGGTCTAACCTATTTGTTATCTCTTCAAAGAACTCTAACAGGTTTGTCAGGCACGACCTCCCCTTACTAAATCCATGCTGACTTGTCCTAATCCGACCCTGCACTTCCAAGAATTTAGAAATCTCATCCTTAACAATGGATTCTAGAATCTTGCCAACAACCGAGGTTAGGCTAATTGGCCTATAATTTTCCATCTTTTTCCTTGTTCCCTTCTTGAACAGGGGGGTTACAACAGCGATTTTCCAATCCTCTGGTACTTTCCCTGACTCCAGTGACTTTTGAAACATCATCACCAACGCCTCCACTATTTCTTCAGGTATCTCCTTTAGAACTCTAGGATGTAGCCCATCTGGGCCCGGAGATTTATCAATTTTTAGACCTCTTAGTTTCTCTAGCACTTTCTCCTTTGTGATGGCTACCATATTCAACTCTGTCCCCTGACTCTCCGGAATTGTTGGGATATTACTCATGTCTTCTACTGCGAAGACTGACGCAAAGTACTTATTCAGTTCCTCGGCTATTTCCTTGTCTCCCATCACAAAATTACCAGCGTCATTTTGGAGCGGCCCAATGTCAACTTTTGCCTCCCGTTTGTTTTTAATGTATTTAAAGAAACTTTTACTATCATTCCTAATGTTACTGGCTAGCCTACCTTCAAATTTGATCCTCTCTTTCCTTATCTCTCTCTTTGTTATCCTCTGTTTGTTTTTGTAGCCTTCCCAATCTTCTGACTTCCCACTACTCTTTGCCACATTATAGGCTTTCTCTTTTGCTTTGATGCATTCCCTGACTTCCTTTGTCAACCATGGCTGCCTAATCCCCCCTCTGATAACCTTTCTTTTCTTTGGGATGAACCTCTGTACTGTGTCCTCAATTACTCCCAGAAACTCCTGCCATTGCTGTTCTACTGTCTTTCCCACTAGGCTCTGCTCCCAGTCGATTTTCGTCAGTTCCTCCCTCATGCCCCTGTAGTTACCTTTATTTAACTGTAACACCTTTACATCTGATTCAACCTTCTTTCTTTCAAATTGGAGATTGAATTCGACCATATTATGATCACTGCCTCCTAAGTGCTCCCTTACTTTAAGATCTTTAATCAAGTCTGGCTCATTACATAACACTAAGTCCAGAATGGCCTGTTCCCTCGTGGGCTCCATCACAAGCTGTTCCAAAAAGCCCTCCTGTAAACATTCAATGAATTCCCTTTCCTTGGGTCCACTGGCAGTATTATTTACCCAGTCCACCAACATATTGAAGTCCCCCATGATCACTGTGACCTTGCCTTTCTGACATGCACTTTCTATTTCGTGGTGCATTTTGTGCCCCCGGTCCTGACCACTGTTAGGAGGCCTGTACATAACTCCCATTATGGTTTCTTTGCCTTTGTGGTTCCTCAACTCTACCCACACAGACTCCAGTGGACAGTGGAACATAGAGGAGCAGATATGTAGACAATTCACTGAGGTGCGTAGAATAATAATTGAGCAATTGTACTAGGGGATTTCAACTTCCCCAACATAAATAAGGATAATCAAAATGTAAAGGGTTTAGAGGAGGCGGATTTCTTGAAATGTATTCAGGGGAGTTTGCTATCAATATGTAGAAGGCCAACAAGAGATGGAGCATTGCTGTATCTGCTTCTGGGGAACAAAGCCAGACAAGTGTTCAATGTGGCAGTGGGGGAGCATTTTAGTGATAGTGACCACAGCACGGTACGGTTCAAGTTTGTTATGGACAAGGAAAAACAACCTGCGAAAGACGGTTTTGGATTGTGTAAGGATCCACCCATTTAATCCACCTGATTTCTCTTGTATATTCCCTTTATTCTATTTGTTATCTTGTCTGTTATTGCCTTCAGTTGGACTACA
Source organism: Scyliorhinus torazame (assembly GCF_047496885.1). Taxonomy (NCBI): domain Eukaryota; kingdom Metazoa; phylum Chordata; class Chondrichthyes; order Carcharhiniformes; family Scyliorhinidae; genus Scyliorhinus; species Scyliorhinus torazame. Next base: position 303,130,225 of record NC_092710.1, read on the forward strand.
ACCTCGCTTTAATGGTCATTGATTGTGCATCAATTTAATAAGCTAGCTGTTTCCCCCAGCAGATCAGGTACAGATCTCCTAATCAAGCCTGATCGCCTGGATCTGAGCCCTCACGCAGCCAACGCCACGTCCACCTTCGACCACTGGCTAGCCTGCTTCGAAGGCTACCTCAGAGCAGCCACTGAAGAACCCTCGGACCCACAGAAGCTCCAAGTCCTCTACTCACGGGTGAGCCCTGCAATTTACCCCCTCATCCGGGATGCGCCCACCTACACAGAAGCAATGACGCTATTAAAGGGACATTACATTAAGTCGGTGAATCAAGTGTATGCCAGGTACCTCCTGGCCACGAGACGGCAACTCCCGGGGGAGAGTCTGGACGATTTCTTGCGGGCTCTACAGATTCTCGGTAGGGACTGTGACTGCCCAGCAGTTTCGGCAGTCCAACACACCAAACTACTAATCAGAGACGCTTATGTCACATGCATGAAGTCTACGTCCTTCCGCCAGCGATTATTGGAAGGGGGTACAAGAACAACAAAGAACAAAGAAAAGTACAGCACAGGAACAGGCCCTTCGGCCCTCCAAGCCGGTGCCGACCATGCTGCCCGACTAAACTACAATCTTCTACACTTCCTGGGTCCGAATCCTTCTATTCCCATCCTATTCATGTATTTGTCAAGATGCCCCTTAAATGTCCCTATCGTCCCTGCTTCCACCACCTCCTCCGGTAGCGAGTTCCAGGCACCCACGACCCTCTGCGTAAAAAACTTGCCTCGTACATCTACTCTAAACCTTGCCCCTCTCACCTTAAACCTATGCCCCCTAGTAATTAACCCCTCTACCCTGGGGAAAAGCCTCTGACTATCCACTCTGTCTATGCCCCTCATAATTTTGTAGACCTCTATCAGGTCTCCCCTCAACCTCCTTCGTTCCAGTGAGAACAAACCGAGTTTATTCAACCGCTCCTCATAGCTAATGCCCTCCATACCAGGCAACATTCTGGTAAATCTCTTCTGCACCCTCTCTAAAGCCTCCACATCCTTCTGGTTGTGTGGCGACCAGAATTGAACACTATACTCCAAGTGTGGCCTAACTAAGGTTCTATACAGCTGCAACATGACTTGCCAATTCTTATACTCAATGCCCCGGCCAATGAAGGCAAGCATGCCGTATGCCTTCTTGACTACCTTCTCCACCTGTGTTGCCCCTTTCAATGACCTGTGGACCTGTACTCCTAGATCTCTTTGACTTTCAATACTCTTGAGGGTTCTACCATTCACTGTATATTCCCTACCTGCATTAGACCTTCCAAAATGCATTACCTCACATTTGTCCGGATTAAACTCCATCTGCCATCTCTCCGCCCAAGTCTCCAGACAATCTAAATCCTGCTGTATCCTCCGACAGTCCTCATCGCTATCCGCAATTCCACCAACCTTTGTGTTGTCTGCAAACTTACTAATCAGGCCAGTTACATTTTCCTCCAAATCATTTATATATACTACAAAGAGCAAAGGTCCCAGCACTGATCCCTGTGGAACACCACTGGTCACAGCCATCCAATTAGAAAAGCATCCCTCCATTGCTACTCTCTGCCTTCTATGGCCTAGCCAGTTCTGTATCCACCTTGCCAGCTCACCCCTGATCCCGTGTGACTTCACCTTTTGTACTAGTCTACCATGAGGGACCTTGTCAAAGGCCTTACTGAAGTCCATATAGACAACATCCACTGCCCTACCTGCAGCAATCATCTTAGTGACCTCCTCGAAAAACTCTATCAAGTTAGTGAGACACGACCTCCCCTTCACAAAACCGTGCTGCCTCTCACTAATACGTCCATTTGCTTCCAAATGGGAGTAGATCCTGTCTCGAAGAATTCTCTCCAGTAATTTCCCTACCACTGAAGTAAGGCTCACCGGCCTGTAGTTCCCGGGATTATCCTTGCTACCCTTCTTAAACAGAGGAACAACATTGGCTATTCTCCAGTCCTCCGGGACATCCCCTGAAGACAGCGAGGATCCAAAGATTTCTGTCAAGGCCTCAGCAATTTCCTCTCCAGCCTCCTTCAGTATTCTGGGGTAGATCCCATCAAGCCCTGGGGACTTATCTACCTTAATATTTTTTAAGACACACAACACCTCATCTTTTTGGATCACAATGTGACCCAGGCTATCTACACCCCCTTCTCCAGACTCAACATCTACCAATTCCTTCTCTTTGGTGAATACTGATGCAAAGTATTCATTTAGTACCTCGCCCATTTCCTCTGGCTCCACACATAGATTCCCTTGCCTATCCTTCAGTGGGCCAACCCTTTCCCTGGCTACCCTCTTGCTTTTTATGTACGTGTAAAAAGCCTTGGGATTTTCCTTAACCCTATTTGCCAATGACTTTTCGTGACCCCTTCTAGCCCTCCTGACTCCTTGCTTAAGTTCCTTCCTACTTTCCTTATATTCCACGCAGGCTTCGTCTGTTCCCAGCCTTTTAGCCCTGACAAATGCCTCCTTTTTCTTTTTGACGAGGCCCACAATATCACTCATCATCCAAGGTTCCCGAAAATTGCCGTATTTATCATTCTTCCTCACAGGAACATGCCGGTCCTGTATTCCTTTCAACTGCCACTTGAAAGCCTCCCACATGTCAGATGTTGATTTGCCCTCAAACATCCGCCCCCAATCTATGTTCTTCAGTTCCCGCCTAATATTGTTATAATTAGCCTTCCCCCAATTTAGCACATTCATCCTCGGACCACTCTTATCCTTGTCCACCAGTACTTTAAAACTTACTGAATTGTGGTCACTGTTACCGAAATGCTTCCCTACTGAAGCATCTACCACCTGGCCGGGCTCATTCCCCAATACCAGGTCCAGTACCGCCCCTTCCCTAGTTGGACTGTCTACATATTGTTTTAAGAAGCCCTCCTGGATGCTCATTACAAACTCCGCCCCGTCTAAGCCCCTGGCACTAAGTGAGTCCCAGTCAATATTGGGGAAGTTGAAGTCTCCCATCACCACAACCCTGTTGTTTTTACTCTTTTCCAAAATCTGTCTACCTATCTGCTCCTCTATCTCACGCTGGCTGTTGGGAGGCCTGTTGTATACCCCCAACATTGTGACTGCACCCTTCTTATTCCTGATCTCTACCCATATAGCCTCACTGCCCTCTGAGGTGTCCTCTCGCAGTACAGCTGTGATATTCTCCCGAACAAGTAGCGCAACTCCGCCTCCCCTTTTACATCCCCCTCTATCCCGCCTGAAACATCTAAATCCTGGAACGTTTAGCTGCCAATCCTGCCCTTCCCTCAACCAGGTCTCTGTAATGGCAACAACATCATAGTTCCAAGTACTAATCCAAGCTCTAAGTTCATCTGCCTTACCCGTAATACTCCTTGCATTAAAACATATGCACTTCAGGCCACCAGACCCGCTGTGTTCAGCAACTTCTCCCTGTCTGCTCTGCCTCAGAGCCACACTGTCCCTATTCCCTAGTTCTCCCTCAATGCTCTCACCTTCTGACCTATTGCTCCCGTGCCCACCCCCCTGCCATACTAGTTTAAACCCTCCAGTGTGACACTAGCAAACCTCGCGGCCAGGATATTTATGCCTCTCCGGTTTAGATGCAACCCGTCCTTCTTATACAGGTCACACCTGCCCCGGAAGAGCTCCCAGTGGTCCAGATAATGGAAACCCTCCCTCCTACACCAGCTGTTTAGCCACGTGTTTAGCTGCTCTATCCTATTTCTAGCCTCACTGGCACGTGGCACAGGGAGTAATCCCGAGATTACAACCCTCGAGGTCCTGTCTTTTAACTTTCTGCCTAGCTCCCTGAACTCCTGCTGCAGGACCTCATGCCCCTTCCTGCCTATGTCGTTAGTACCAATATGTACAACGACCTCTGCCTGTTTGCCCTCCCCCTGCAGGATGCCCTCTACCCGTTCGGAGACATCCTGGACCCTGGCACCAGGGAGGCAACATACCATCCTGGAGTCTCTTTCACGTCCACAGAAGCGCCTATCTGTGCCCCTGACTATAGAGTCCCCTATTACTATTACTCTTCTGCGCTTTGACCCTCCCTTCTGAACATCAGAGCCAGCCGTGGTGCCACTGCTCTGGCTGCTGCTGTTTTCCCCTGATAGGCTATCCCCCCCGACAGTATCCAAAGGGGTATATCTGTTCGAGATGGGGACGACAGGGGATTCCTGCACTGACTGCCTGCCCTTTCTGGTGGTCACCCATTTCTCTGCCTGCACCTTGGGTGTGACCACATTTACATAACTGCGATCTATGATGCTTTCCGCCACCTGCATGCTCCTAAGTGCATCCAATTGCTGCTCCAACCGAACCATGCGGTCTGTGAGGAGCTCCAGTTGGGTGCACTTTCTGCAGATGAAGCCATCCGGGACGCTGGAAGCCTCCCGGACCTGCCACATCTCACAGTCAGAGCACAGCACCCCTCTAACTGACATTGCGTCAATTAATTAAAATTAAAATTTAACAAAAAAAATGTTTTAATATATTTTTTTTAATTTCAAAGTTACTGTTAACTATCTGTTTCCTAGCACTAGATTTCTAATAGAAATGCGAAAGCTAAATATAGTACTCTCCGATCTCTGGCTTAGATATCCCTCTAAATTATAATTAAGTTATTATGTTTAATTAGTTACCAATGCTCAAATTTTTTTAATTTAGTGTAGAATCCCAACCAGCCACTCAAGCCACAGCTTTTCTGTGATGTCACTTCAGTTTCCCCCCGACACACACAATTTGAAAAAGGTATAAAAGTAAAAATGAGTAAAAATCACTTACTTACCTTCTTACCTTCTGAGTGTCTTAGATGTTCTCAGGTTCTCTCGCTGACAGAGACTGCTCCTCCACCTCCGAACCTTGACCTGCACAATGCTAATAATATAATAATAATATAATATGGCACTTACCTCACACCAATGGGTCTTATTATTAGGTTAGAGGAGGAGGGCGGGTGGGAGACACTACACGTGTAGTGTCTCGGGTTTCCTCTCCACCAGAATTTATTGGTTGGGGGGGGCCTTCCCAGAAGTCCGCGGGTCGAACTTCCGGTTCCCGCCTTATATAAAAAAAATAAAACAGAAAAGAAGAACAGACACGGGACCAGGTAAGGGTTTTTAAAGTCACTACTCACCTCCCAGAAGGCCCCTGCGCACCGCTGCCGCCGAAATCCAAAGGGCTGCTCCTGCAAAGGTAAGGGTTTTTAAAGTAACTACTCACCTCCCAGAAGGCCCCTGCGCACCGCTGCCGCCGAAATCCAAAGGGCTGCTCCTGTAAAGGTAAGGGTTTTTAAAGTCACTACTCACCTCCCAGAAGGCCCCTGCGCACCGCTGCCGCCGAAATCCAAAGGGCTGCTCCTGCAAAGGTAAGGGTTTTTAAAGTAACTACTCACCTCCCAGAAGGCCCCTGCGCACCGCTGCCGCCGAAATCCAAAGGGCTGCTCCTGCAAAGGTAAGGGTTTTTAAAGTAACTACTCACCTCCCAGAAGGCCCCTGCGCACCGCTGCCGCCGAAATCCAAAAAAGTTTGGGGTACGCCCGATCTTGCGGGGACTAGGCAGCTTGCTAAAGAAGATCAATATTTCCCCTGACGGCTGAGGTCTACCAGGCCTTCAACCACATCAAGGCGGACATCGCCAAGGCCACGATGCACGCGGTCAACGATGTTGCTCTTATTAGCCTTAGTTTTGTTAGCTCTAATTCTGTCACCTTTGCTCACGAGTCGCCAGGTATCTTTCTGATACCGCCACGTGGTTCAAGCTCAATTAATGATTAATAATGCAGCACACCGCTTAGTAAATGTTAAATCAACGATCATTTATTATATACAGCAATAAATACTTATACAATAATCTTACCTCTAGACTATTACCTACCACTAAAGGCCAATACTTAACTTTGGTGATGGCCCACTAGGTCAGGGAAACGAATGGCTTATCGAATTGGGTCTGGCCTGCGGGGTTCAAAAAGGCTGGTACGGGTCGATAGTCTGGAACACCTATCAGGTAGCGATCGCTGGAGTAAGACTTACTTGTTCTTTCGTCGAAGGGTCTCGAAGGTTGCGAGTAGGAGAAGAAGGGTCGATCTGAACTTGGCCCCAATCTTTATAGTTCCCAGGGGCTTCCTGCCTCTCGGGGTGGACCTTGACCTTGGTCCCAAGTGATTGGACTTGTTCCCAATCACTGGGTTCGATATGCTCCAATAATGGGGCGATTCCTTGATCGGGGGTGGTCGTTCACCTTTCTTTGTCTCGGCCACTGCTGGCGCCGAGAGGTCTGGATCGGCTTTCAATTGCTAATTTGTAGCAATTGTTCCCGGGGATAGCCGATTAAACTGCAGATGGCTGGGTTAATGTGCTGCTAATGGTTGCAGGTATCGGTCTGGGCCGACTTCCCCAGAGCCGAATACACTGTTCTGTCTGCAGCTGTACGTTTGGGTCCTTTTGGCTGATTTTCCCATCAGCCTTTTCAGTTCGCCATTTTACATCGGGGTTTGGCCAAATTAATCGGGAATCAGCCATTTTAGGTGGCTCCTTGTGATCCTAACGCGAAGCGTGAAGGATCACATAAATTTGTTCTTTCCATTCCCTGACCGGGGGGGACACCTCCTACATGGCCACTGCTCTGACCCTAGCTATGCACAAAAATGTTTTACCTAAACAATTCTAAGGGTGCTATGTCAGGCAGTGGCATGCATTTACAAAATTAAAAAAACTTGGAACCTCTAATTTTACCTAAATACACTATACTCACTAAACATTGCATTATCCTATCTTCCTAAAACATACAACAACAATCACAACATTTAATATACTCTTTCCTGGCTTGGCAGTCAAGCTCAGGATCATACATTTTTTGTTCATGAAAAGTTTTGTACATCTTTTATTTACAGTAAACGCAAGTGCATGTTCTTTATTATTGTGTTATAGGTCGCGGGGGTCTGGGGTCTGGTCATAACCGAATATAGGGGATCGGATCCGATATACCGAGGTTCGAGCGCGGTATGCTCTCCTTCTCCACTTGCGGAGGCGCATAGTCTGCACTACACAGCAGAGTATCGCCAACGCTAACAGTGCTTCAATCACGTAGGACAGGGAGTACCAGGTTATGAACCTGGCACACCAGGAAGATGCAGTGTTGCTGGTGACTGGGCTCTGGGTACTGCGGGGCAGTGAAACATTAACGGCAGGGAGGTTTGAAGTAATGGGGTCCGCGTTCCCGCGCAACCAAATGTTCATGAAAAAGATGTTGAGCACGATGAAGGAAGTCCTCATGGCTGTCCTGGCTGTCCTCTTTCCTTTTCCTTCTTGTGTTCTTTTGTTTTCTCCGGTCCTGGAGCCTCTGAAGTTCTGTGAAAACAAGCATAGTGTCTGTAACTACCTTGGTATAATATCCAGTGTGTTAGTGTGTCTGTCCTTTTTGGGGCCAATTATACCCTTATAATTGGTAACTATGTGTGACTCCCTCATTTTTTTTCAAAAACAAATTTTAGGACACGGCACTCTTACCAATGACGGACCAGTGCTGATTTACCATCCCAATGTTCCAGGATGTAAATAGCAGATGGCAGCAACCTAAAGGTCGCCTAAACAAATAAAAACTTTTTGAAATGAAAAATGTCAAATGAGGTGCGTATGGGCCGCGACGGGTAAGATATGGACGGAGTCCCCGGGTAGGACGGCTACCAATGCCGTATCTCCCCCACCCGAGCGTGTTTGACCAACGGGGGGGGTCCCCAGGCAGTGCGGGTCTCACGCCGTTTCTCCACTGCCTCACTGAGCAACCGACAAGAACGGGCAAAAATGTAGTCATCGTGGTGGGGCTGCTATAGTGATTCTACCCTTGAATCAGAAGAACAGTTGTGATCGGGCGTCTGGTGAGCTGGTATCTGCTGAAGTGTCTGCAGACAAGCTAGTTCCGCTGAACAAGCGTCTGGTCTGTTGACCAGGTATCTGTAGACAAGTTGGTGCCGCTGAACAAGCGGCTGGAATTTTTTTTACTGTAGGACGAACAACAGAAAAACAAATGTACGAACAACATAAAACATCCTGCAGGTTCCATCAGGAAGGACAACACTTCTCCCAAGTGTTTCCTTTAAACATCATGTGCACACCTCAGTTCTCTGTTGCGAACAGGGTCGCAAAGGGGTTGGCGGCTTGGGAGACAGACCCGAGGTCGTCACCTTCTCCCGGGTGCCAAACTCTGGAGTGAATTAGGGCGGAAAGGGCTGCGTGGTGTGAGTTGGGGTTGCTTTCGTCGTTGCGGACGAGTCTGTAGGAGTTGTCGCGGTGCCAATGAGTTGTGTCGAGTTGTGTGGGGACAAAGTCGGGGTCGTCCGTGTGGTTCGGTGGTCGGTGGTGTGGTTTGTTTAGAAAAGTGATCATGAAGGGATCACTGGAGTCGAAATCGGAGTCGCTGGGTGTGGGCCCGGTTGTATGGGGATAGTAGGGAGGCGTGTTGTGGCTATCATCAGAGTCACAGCCGCTGCCTCTGCTGCTGCAGTCTGTGGGCGTACCGGGGCGGAGTGTATATTTTGGGGGTGGAGTCGAGGGCGAGTCCATGTCTGGGCTGGACGTGGTGGGGGTTGGCCTGGTTACGTTGGCTGTGGGTGGGGTGTGGTCTGCTGCGTCAAGCATGACATGGTGGACGTGGTTTGACTGTGCTCCATAAACCTTTAACTGGCTGATATGAAACCACGCAGTCTTAACATTCGGGTATTTTATTTTATATACCGATGGGCTTACTTTATCCGGAATGGAGTACGGACCCGAGTACTTTGGAGACCCGAATATGCTGGGGTTATATACAGACAACATCACTTGCTGTCCTATATCATACTCCGTTGCATGCACTGCCTTATCAAAACAGGCCTTGCTCTGTTTTTTTTTGGTGCCCAATTTAACTGCGGCTGCTAACTGAGCCGTTATTTACATTAGCAACTAATTGCTCCACGGCTTTCTCGTGGGCGAGGGCTGTAACTTCAGGGCTGGTCAGGTCTAAACCTAACAAGTACTCTGTCCCTTTCATGGGGTGTCCGGTCATAAGAGTGTGTGGGGTGTAACCTGTGGCGGTGGAAACAGTGTTACGCAAAAACATCAGCGCAAAAGGGAGGACTGAGTCCCAAGTGGTGTTGTTCTGCTGGACCATTTTTCGGAGGGTGATTTTTAGGGTCCGATTCATGCGCTCCACTAGACCACTTGACTGTGGGTGGTACACAATGTGGAATTTTTGGGTTATGCCAAATATTGTGAGGACGTTCTGCATGACCCATCCCGTAAAGTGAGAACCTTGGTCCGATTCAATGCTGCGGGGGAGTCCCCATCTTGTAAAGATGTGGTGGGTTAGGATCTTGGCTGTGGTTTTTGCGGTGTTGGTGCGGGCTGGAAATGCTTCCACCCACTTTGTAAAAGTGTCTATGACCACCAGAACATATTTATAGCCATTCCTGCAAGGGGGCAATGGACCTATAAAATCAATCTGGAGGTTAGTCCAGGGGCCGTTAATGGGTCGGGTGTGGCTGAGTTGGGCCTTTTTTGCATATCTATCGGGGTTGTTCTGCGCACATATAAGGCAATTCTCAATGTAATGGCTTACATCTTCATTGAGATTTGGCCACCAACAAAGCTGTTTGAGGTGGGCTGTGGTGGGATCGATTCCCTGGTGTCCATGACCATCATGGAATAAACAGATTAATTGGTTCCTATCCTGCTCAGGAACTACATAAAGGGTGTCCTTTAACACCACACCGTCATGTGTGGTCAGTGTATTTCTGAACCTCTCGTAGGAGGCTGGAAACTTCCCTTTCACGATCTCAGTGAGAGCGCTATCCTGCTTCTGGGCCTCTACTAGATCTTCGATCCTCGTCTGCGTGACCTGAACTGCACTCACTGGCGCACTCACTGGGGCGCTCCCGGGGGGCTTCCAAAAGTACCCATGCCTGGATCCTGCCTTAGCCAGTGCGTCGGCTTTTACATTTCCAGGGGGGGAGGAACGATGGTGGCTGCGGACTTATATAATGCCAAAAGTCCTGTTCTGGGCTTTTTATAGAATATGGCGGAGTAATGGGGCTGAGGGGAGGGGTTTCCCACCCGCGGAAACAAATCCTCTTGTTTCCCAGAGGGCAGAAATTCTGTGAGGCTGTTGCAGACATATAGGCTGTCTGAGTATATGCCTGCTGGGCTGGGGAAGGAATCTGGGTGCTCTACAATGTACGCGATGGCCGCAAGCTCTGCCGCCTGCGCGCCTAAGTGTCCGGGGAGTTTTAATGCTATCTCCTCGAGGGCGCGTCCATGTGCGTCCTCAACATAAATCCCGCAACCTGTTATGGGACTATTGGCTACAACGAATGGCTACAACGAGTCCCTCCCTTTTCAGGTGGAGAGCGATGCATCGGACGTGGCTCTGGCCGCCACCCTCAACCAGGCAGGCAGACCCGTGGCCTTCTTTTCACGCACCCTCCATGCCTCTGAAAATCGGCACTCCTCTGTCGAAAAGGAGGCCCAAGCCATTGCGGAAGCTGTGCGGCACTGGAGGCATTACCTGGCCGGCAGGAGATTCACTCTCCTCACTGACCAATGGTCGGTTGCCGTCATGTTTGATAATACACAGCGGGGCAAGATCAAAAATGACAAGATCTTGAGGTGGAGGATCGAACTCTCCACCTATAATCATGAGATCTTGTATCGACCTGGGAAGCTCAACGAGCCCCTGATGCCCTATCCCGCGGTACATGTGCCAGCGCACAAGTGGACCAACTCCGGGCTCTCCATTGTGACCTCTGCCACCCGGGGGTCACCCGGTTCTTCCATTTTGTCAAGGCCCGCAACCTGCCCTGCTCCATTGAGGAGGTCAGGACCGTCACCAGAGATTGCCAAGTCTGCGCAGAGTGCAAGCTGCACTTCTACCGGCCAGATAGAGCGCACCTGGTGAAGGCCTCCCACCCCTTTGAACGCCTCAGCGTGGACTTCAAAGGGCCCCTCCCCTCCACTGGCCGCAAAGTGTACTTCCTCAACGTAATTGATGAGTACTCCCGGTTCCCTTTCGCCATCCCATGCCCTGATATGACTTCTGCCACGGTAATCAAAGCCCTGCGCAGCATCTTCACTCTGTTCGGTTTCCCCACCTACATCCACAGCGATCGGGGATCCTCTTTCATGAGCGATGAGCTGCGTCAGTTCCTGCTCAGCAAGGGCTTTGCCTCGAGCAGGACGACCAGCTACAACCCCCGGGGAAACGGGCAGGTGGAGAGGGAGAACGGGACGGTCTGGAAGACCGTCCTGCTGGCCCTGCGGTCTAGAAATCTCCCGGTTTCCCGCTGGCAGGAGGTCTTCCCCGAAACGCTCCACTCCATCCGGTCACTCCTCTGCACCGCCACTAATGTTTGCCTTCCCCAGGAAGTCCACCTCCGGGGTCTCGCTCCCAACATGGCTGACAGTTCCTGGACCTGTCCTCCTCCGGAAGCATGTGCGGACCCATAAATTGGACCCCTTGGTCGAGAAAGTTCACCTCCTACATGCAAACTCGATGGGCGCCAAGACACAGTCTCCCTCCGGGACCTGGCACCCGCTGGGTCCCCACCCACGGCCCCCGACCTGACACCGCATCCCCCCTCCCCCGGCTGTCTCATTCACCCCTGCGCCACTCACCCTCCCTCCAGCGAACCTCAATGCAGCCCCCGCCCCAGGAGGATCCGTCCTCCCACTGGATCCACTGAGGGGTGACGAAGACGAGGACAACCCGCTCCCGGAGTCGCAGGTGACCAAGTCGGCGCCCACATCACCACCAGGACTGAGGCGATCGCAGAGGAGGGTCAGAGCCCCCGACAGACTCAATCTGTAATGTTTTCTCCACATCATGGCTACCATCGACACCGCAAACTGCCGGCTCAAAGTGGAGAGGATCTCCAGGAAGATCGCGCATATAGACACTGACATTAAGTTCCTACAAAGATGCAAAAAAGCAGACAAGATCCCGAAAGGGCTACAGATCACAAACCCACTCAAGTCGACCTACAACACAGACTTCGCTGAGAGACTCTGCCGTCGCACCTCTCTCACACTCATCAACCACCTCGTCCGCCAGCTCTACAGCAGACGACGCAACCTGGAAACCAAGTTAGAGGCCATATTCTCAACTTGCGCTCAGGATGCAGCAGACCAGCTGCGGAACACCGCCAAACAGATGAGACAACAATACTATGCCACCTATATGCATACCAAGAACAGAAAGCTTGAGAAACTTGGCATCACCACCGGCAGCAACCAAGCCACCCCCGGTGTCACAGTAGAAAACAATACAGGGAAATCTATTGTCAACTTGTCAGACTACATCCTTCAACCAGACGAAATCGAAGTCCTCAGCAGAGGGCTCAATTTCTGCACCACCACCAAAATGGACCCCATCAGTCTCGTGGCAGACACGGAGGAATTCATCAGGCGAATGAGGCTCCAGGAATTCTTCCACAGACCCCAAAAGGCCAACAGCGAACCCAAGCAGACTACCAATGAACCGGAACAGCAGACCGAGAGATCTGCGGTACGGCAACCGAAGAGGAAAAAGTCGAATTGGACCCCTCCGGAAGGCCGCTGCCTTAGACTCGACACGTATGCTCAAGCCGTCAGGAGTCGCGTCAATGCCAGATTCATCAGTCGCATTCACAAGACAGCCCCGAACGTCACCCAAGCACAACGCAATGCCATCCGCGCTCTCAAGACCAACCGCAGCATCATCATCAAACCAGCAGACAAAGGGGGGGGCCACTGTCGTACTGAACAGAACGGACTACTGCAAAGAAGTATACCGACAACTGAACAACCAAGAACACTACAGACAGTTACCCGCAGATCCGACCAAGGAACACATCTGCCAACTTAACAGACTGATCAAGACCTTGGATCCAGATCTTCAGAGCACCCTACGTGCTCTCATCCCACGTACTCCCCGCATTGGAGATCTCTACTGCCTCCCGAAAATACATAAGGCCAACACACCAGGCCGCCCTATCGTTTCAGGCAATGGGACCCTGTGTGAGAACCTCTCTGGCTACATCGAGGGCATCTTGAAACCCATCGTACAAGGTACACCCAGCTTCTGTCGCGACACGACGGACTTCCTCAGCACCCATGGACCAGTTGAACCAGGAACATTCCTCGTCACAATGGACGTCTCGGCACTCTACACCAGCGTCCCCCATGACGACGGCACTGCTGCAACAGCCTCAGTACTCAACACCGACAACTGCCAATCTCCAGACGCAATTCTGCAACTCATCCGCTTCATTCTGGATCACAACGTCTTCACCTTCGACAACAAGTTCTTCATCCAGACGCACGGAACAGCCATGGGGACCAAATTCGCACCCCAATACGCCAACATCTTCATGCACAAGTTTGAACAGGACCTACTCACCGCACAGGACCTTCAACCGACGTTATACACCAGATACATCGATGACATTTTTTTCCTTTGGACCCACGGCGAAAAATCACTGAAACGACTACACGATGACATTAATAAGTTCCATCCAACCATCAGACTCACCGTGGACTACTCTCCAAAATCAGTTGCATTCTTGGACACACTCGTCTCCATCAAGGACGGTCACCTCAGCACTCCACTTTACCACAAACCCACGGATAACCTCATGATGCTCCACTTCTCCAGCTTCCACCCTAAACACATTAAAGAAGCCATCCCCTATGGACAAGTGCTCCGTATACATAGGATCTGCTCAGACGAGGAGGAGCGGAACAGACATCGACAGACGTTGAAAGCTGCCCTCGTACGAACGGGATATGGCACTCGACTCATCGATTGACAGTTCCAATGCGCCACAGCAAAAAACCGGACCGACCTCCTCAGATGACAAACATGGGACACAACCGACAGAATACCCTTCGTCGTCCAGTACTTCCCCGGAGCGGAGAAACTACGTCATCTTCTTCACAGCCTTCAACACGTCATTGATGACGATGAACATCTTGCCAAGGTCATCTCCACACCCCCACTACTTGCCTTCAAACAACCGCGCAACCTCAAACGAACCATTGTTTGCAGCAAACTACCCAGTCTTCAGAACAGTGACCACGACACCACACAACCCTGTCATGGCAATCCCTGCAAGACGTGCCAGATCATCGACATGGATACCACTATTACACGTGAGAACACCACCCACCAGGTACGCGGTACATACTCGTGCGACTCGGCCAACGTTGTCTACCTCATACGCTGCAGGACAGGATGTCCCGAAGCGTGGTACATTGGCGAGACCATGCAGACGCTGCGACAACGAATGAACGGACATCGCGCAACAATCACCAGGCAGGAATGTTCCCTTCCAGTCGGGGAACACTTCAGCAGTCAAGGGCATTCAGCCTCTGATCTCCGGGTAAGCGTTCTCCAAGGCGGCCTTCAGGACCCGCGACAACGCAGAATCGCCGAGCAGAAACTTATAGCCAAGTTCCGCACACATGAGTGCGGCCTCAACCGGGACCTGGGATTCATGTCACATTACATTCATCCCCCACCATCTGGCCTGCGAAATCCTACCAACTGTCCTGGCTTGATACAATTCACACCTCTTTAACCTGGGGTTACCCCATCTCTGGATCTGTAAAGATTTAATCACCTGCTAATGCTCGCATTCCTAGCATTGTTTGGCATCTTTGAATTTGTCTATGTGTGTGTTTCTGGAACAGACCTCTTCATTCACCTGAGGAAGGAGCAGCGCTCCGAAAGCTAGTGACATCGAAACAAACCTGTTGGACTTTAACCTGGTGTTGTAAGACTTCGTACTGTGCTCACCCCAGTCCAACGCCAGCATCTCCACATCATGTAATGTTTTCGTCACTCCGTTGGACTCTTTTTAACAGGGGGTGAATGTGGAAAACATCACTGGTGTTATATTGTATGTATTACGGCACTGCCCTTATATTACATGTACAACGGTAAATCCCAGCCTGCTGACTCCTCCCAGCAGGCGGCGGATAAAAGTGTCTGCTCTCCTGCGCTGCTCCCATTCTGGTCCCAGTTGCAGGAGGCACAACATCTTGTGCAATAAAGCCTCGATTGTTTCACCATTCTCGTCTCGTGGTAATTGACGGTACATCAGTCAGGTCTTTATCTTTTTTGGGTATTGTGGCCTGCGCTAGCATTGGGGGCAGGGTGCCCCTTGCCAGTGAGTCCGCGAACTTGTCCCTTAGGTGTGGGGCCAGGACTGGTGCGAATCTTTTGAAGAAGTCCACCGGGAACCCATCGGGTCCCAGTGCCTTCGCCGCCTGCATGCAGCTGATGCTCTCCATGATTTCTCCCAGGTCTATTGGTGCTTCCAGCTCCTCCCATCTGTCTTCCCCCACAACTGGTCGTTCCAGTCTGTCGAGGAACAGTTTCATCCCCGCGTCCCCGTTGGGGCGCTCGGAGGTGTACAGTCCCCGGTAGAAGGTCTCAAATGCCCGATTGACCTCCTTTAGTTCTGTTACCAGTCTGCCTCTGCTATCCTTTACCTGCGCTATTTCCCTTGTGGCTGCCTGCTTTCTCAGCTGGTGATACAATAGGCGGCCTGCCTTGTCTCCATGTTCGTAGAAGGTCCACCATGTCTGGCGGAGTTGGTACACTGCTTTCCTAGTGGATAGCAGGTTAAAGTCCATTTGCAGCTTTTTCCTCTCCACCAGCAGCCCTACGGTTGGGGCCTCGGAGTATTTTCTGTCGACTTCCAGGATGGAGTCCATTAGTTGTTGCCTGGCCACCCTCTCTTCCTTGTCTCTGCTTGCCTTGTAGGCTGTGATCTCTCCTCTAATCACGGCCTTCAGTGCCTCCCAGAACGTGGAAGGTGAGACCTCCCCGTTTTGGTTGTTACTAACGTAATCGCCTATGGCCTGCGATATATTTTGGCAGAAAGCCTTGCCGGCCAGGAGGTCCGTGTCCAGCCTCCATGTGGGGCGCTAGACCCGGCCTGTCTCCAACCTCACATCCGGGTAATGTGGAACATGGTCGAAGATAACGATCGCGGAGTACTCCGTCCCGTGATCCCTGGAAGCACCGATTTCCCCACTGCAAGGAAATCGATACGGGTGTATACCTTGTGCACCTGCGAAAAGCACAAGAACTCCTTTTCTCCCGGGTGCAGGAACCTCCATGGGTCCACTGCCCCCATCTGTTCCATGAAGGCCCCTAGCTCCCTAGCCATGCCAGACGTTTCCCCTGTTCTGGAGTTTGATCGGTCGATCAGAGGGTCCAGCACGCAGTTAAAGTCGCCCCCCCATAATCAGTCGATGTGTGTCAAGGTCGGGGATTTCCGCCATGGTCTTCTTTATGAATTCTGTATCGTCCCAGTTGGGAGCATGCACATTTACCAGTACGACTGGTGCCCCTTCCAAGATACCGCTGACCATGACGTACCTTCCCCCTGGGTCCGTAACTGTCTTGGTTCCCGTAAACCTCGTCCTTTTGCTGATTAATATTGCTTTGGTACGTCTGTCCCACCCAGCCCTTTCTTACCAACAGTCGGTCCTTCTCCCTCAGGTGAAATGAAATTAAAATCGCTTATTGTCACAAGTAGGCTTCAATGAAGTTACTGTGAAAAGCCCCTAGTCGCCACATTCCGGCGCCTGTTCGGGGAGGTTGGTACGGGAATTGAACCGTGCTGCTGGCCTGCTTGGTCTGCTTTAAAAGCCAGCGATTTAGCCCAGTGTGCTAAACAAGGTGCATCTCTTGTAGGTAGATTATGTCTGCTTTTAGACTTCTTATGTGGGCAAAAACTCTGGATCTTTTCACTGGGCCGTTGAGTCCCCTTGCATTCCAGGTAACAATCCTGGTGGGGGGTTTCTGACCCCCCCACTCCCCCCCCCCGGTCCTGCGGGATTACCCATACTTACCTGGTGGACACGCCCCTGCACTCCGGGGTGTCCCTTTGCTAGGGGGCCGTCCAAAATGGCCAGTATGTTATTCTCTAAGTCTGAACAAAGATTGTAGACTTCCAGTTAACACAAATACTTTATTCAATGGGTTTGTTCCATTTCCAGAGCTGAACTAGATATAATACAGTCAAGAGGTATGACCAGTGAAGCTAAGGTAAACTGCCTATGCTGAGCTGTCTCTGTCTGCTGCTGCTCACTAGCCCTGTGCTTCTGAAAGAGGCGGATCCTACCTTGGGCTGGACCCTTTATACCCATCTCTGATGCTGCCCTCTAGTGATGCTTATGTCTGTTACATCTGTCTGCAGTCCCTGGTGTATGTGCAGATATATGTGCAGATGTACAGATCACTACAGCCAGGGTCACCGCTCTCACCATGGGGTCGGGCCCCAGCGCTCAGGGGTTTCCCTTTGCCTAGGGGGCACCCAAAGTGGACACCAGCTGTGTGTACGCCTTACGGGTGCTCCCCTGCACTCCGGGGTCTCCCTCCGCCTTGACGCCCTCTCGAGTGGGTGTTTGCGGCGCCCTCTTGGTTCCTCGCTCTGCTCCCTGCCCGCCGAGGCCTATGTCTGTACTGCTTCACTATCTCACCCTTCTCTTTGGTTCTCTTTTGTTCTGCGTTCTCCCCCAGACTCCTCTTCCCTCCGAGCCCCTGTCCCTTTGTGTCCCCCCCCCTGCGTTCTCTCCCCCCCCTTCTGCCCCCCTCCCCTCCTTGTGCCAGGCACTCCCCCTCCCCTGAGAGGGGCGCTGCGGCTCTTCCTTCCTGCCCTCCCGTGCCGGCCCTCCTCGCTAGTACGGTGGCCCCCCTCCCAGTATTCACCCAGTTCTGGCCCTGTTTAACCTTCCTCCTGCTGGCCCTTGTCTCGCCCTCCTGTTTGCTTTCCTCACCCTCATTTCCCTCGCTCCACTTCCCCCATTGCATTGAGGGAGGAGACAAGCTCTGAAACAAGACAGCACAGTCCCGCGCAAGGCATAACACACATGTGCACAGTTCATGAGTCCATTGTCCTTGTTTGCGGTCTGTCCTCCGCTCTTTGTTCTGGTTTTCCCTCGTTTTCCATCCCCATGTCTTTCATTGCGGTTGCGTCCTCCCCCAGCTTGTTCGCTCTAACAAACTCATCAGCCACCGCTGGGGTGTTAAAATACAGCTCTTTCCCCTCAAATGTAACCCAGAGTTTGGCTGGGAATAACGTCCCAAATTTTATCTTGCTTTTATGCAGTGCTGATTTTGCCTTGTTGATGTTGTCGGGAAAAATCCCTTGTACCAGTGCAGTCAAGAGGCCGAGTCTCAAGGCAAGGTTCAAAGCGTTGTTCTTTATTGTACAATTACTGAAGCCTTCAGGGAGACCCACGCAGCCAGCTCAGAAACAGTGGCTTGGTCCACATTGATCTCGACAATTACACATTCGCTCTGGATTTTTATAGGAATCCAAATTCGAGCGGGAACATTTGCTCATACGTAATAGTTAAAGGGTAGTTTTGATTTAGATCTCTCAGACAGGTTTAAACTGAGAATATGCATCTTTGTCAATTTGCATCTGTATGGAGTGTGTTCGTGTTGATGAGATTATCTGTGCTCGCTCCAGTGTCCCTCCCTTCTCTAATGTGTTTTCCATTATCTCCCTGATGTGTCTCCTTAACTAAATCGACCTCCGATGTCTGTGGCTGTGCTATGCTTTTGTTTCTGTGTTTGCTAGATGAGGTGTTAATGTCATCTTTGTCCTGCTGTGTGTGTGGGGGACGCTAATCTAATCTATACATTTCTTTTATTCCTCCTATTCTAGTTTCTTTGCCTGCCTTGGCCATTTTATTAATATATTATTTCATTCTTTCATAAGTCTTTGCAATACAGTTGTGCCATATATCCCACTGCCAGGGTCTTGACTCGCAGATATCCCGATCTGCTGACCATGGGGCCGTTTTAAGATGCCACTTCGTGCTATTGATGGGCAGAACAAGTGTCTTCGATGATTAAGATGCAGCTTTGTGCTGTTGCTGGGCAGAACAAGTATCTTCCATGATTAAGATGCAGCTTTGTGCTGTTGTTGGGCAGAACAAGTGTCTTCCATCATTAAGATGCAGCTTTGTGCTGTTGCTGGGCAGAACAAGGGTCTTCCATCAATTTCGAATTAAAGGTCTCCCAGCTGTGCAGAAGGGGATTTAAACGAATGTCCATCCAGGTGTCCCCTTCTGCATTGTGGGCACATTATAAACGGTGCCAATCAGTCCAATAAAACAGTCCAATAAATTTTAAACGGTGCCAATCAGTCCAATAAAGCAGTTTCATAAATGAAGAATGTTTGATGAGATGAGATAAAAATATGGTCTTGGAAAATGGCCTACTTCATTGAATTCAGCCCTTTTTTTGGCCAGGTCCGCCCCAATGTCCTGATACACCCTTATGGTCTTCCCTTCCCACGTGCTCTGTTTCGTTTGCCGGGCCCACTTTAGAATTCTCTCCCGGTCTTGGAACCGGTGCAGCTTCGCAATAATTGCTCTGGGCTGGACCCCGGCTTTGGGCTTGGGTCGGAACGACCTGTGCGCCCTGTCTATTTCCGGTGGGTTTGGCTATACCTCCTTTCCCACTAGCTTGCCCATCATTTGGGTGATGTAGCCTGTTGGGTCTCTGCCCTCTATCCCCTCTGGCAGACCCACTATTTTAATGTTCTGCCGTCTGGACCTATTTTCCTGGTCTTCCACTTTCCCCCTCCCTGGGCCGTTACTAACCTTTTGACCTCGGCTTCTAGGGTTATTACCCTGTCGCTCTGGTCCGAGGCGGCCCTCTCCAACTCCAGAATCGTGTTTTTTTTTGCGCCTTTACTTCCCTTTCCAGGCCTTCGATGGTCTGCTGCATTTTGTGCGTCGTCTCCTTCATCATTGCTTGCAGCTCCGACCAGAGCGCCTCCTTTATGCTGGTCGCTGCGCCCTGCTCACGCTCCACTGCTTGGTCCGCCATCGTTTTCCCTTTCGGGCTCGCCTGTACCTCCGTCTCGTCTTGTGGGGCTGCCTGCCTGCGCGTCCGCCGTCCATGCGCCTCACCCTCGCTGCTGCTGCTGTTTGCGTCTCGCTGTCCCTTCACCTTGGTGGTTTTCTTTCCTCCAGCCATCTGTCTGTCTCTCTCTCTCTCTTTCCCCGCTGCTGTTCCTTCCCCCGGGGTTGCTCTCACTTCCCCCGCTCCTCTGCTCTCGCTGGGTCTGTCTCGGGCTTCGGGTCTCCCTTTTTTTTTTGTTGTGGGGGGGTTGTGGTTGGTTACCCTCCTCCCTTCCTTTCTCTCTTTCCTTGTCTCTTTATTTATTCATTTACTTTTATTTTTCCCCCTTTTCCTTCTCTTTGTTTCCCCCCCCCCCTTCCTTTTCACTGGGTCAGGAGAGTTTGGGAGAGAAGTTTCCTGGTGCGGATCGGAGTCCCTCTTTGTCTCGCCCAAGTAGTCCTGTGTTGTAGCTTCACCGGGTTGACACCTGATATTTCCGTATGCCTGATGTTGCTCCTGGATGCTCTCCTGCACTCTTCACTGAAGCTGGTGATGCCCTGAGATGGGATCTGGAATCCGAGGGAGAGATTTGGTGGAGCCATGCCCAGTACAGAGGTGGGAAAATGGGCTCCCAAACTCAGTGAGGCGACTGCGATCGCAAGTTGTCTAAACTGGCTCCGTGGAAGAGAGAGACAGAGATAATCAAGGTTAAACAGGACAGAGATGTCCAGATTGCCCAATTAAAGCAACACAGAGAAGAGCTATTTAGTCAATTCAAAATGGATAAAGAGACGCAAATAGTACAGTTGAGACACGAGAAAGAAACTCAGATAATCCAGTCCAGATTACACAGGGAAGCGCAGCTTAATCAATTGAATCAGATTACACAATGAAAGCAAAACCTGCTGGGTGCTCCCGCACACATTCTACAATTGGAGACAGAGGTAGGAATGAGAGAGGAGAGGAACCGAGTTAACATGATACACATGAGCCAGTATGATAAGGCAAATCAAAAAACACAGCGCGTCGTCAGTGAGAGGGATGCCGTGCTAAACCAGTGGTTAACACTGTTGCCTCACAGAACTAGGGACCCGGGTTCAATTCCAGTCTTGGGTGACTGTCTGGGTGGGGTACGCACGTTCTCCCAGTTTCTGCGTGGGTTTCCTCCGGGTGCTCCGGTTTCCTCCCCAAATCCAAAGTGGATTGGCATTCTAAATTGCCCTTTCGTGTCCTAAAGGTTAGATGGGGTTACTGGGTTACGGGGATAGGGTGGGAGCGTGGGCCCAGGTAGAGTACTCTTTCAGAGGATCGGTGCAGAATCGATGGGCTAAATGGCCTACTCCTGCACTGTAGCGATTCTATGAATCTGTGAGAATGTCTGGTGCAGTATGTAGACAATCTCCTTTTACAAAGAAAAGAGGGGAACATCTGAAACTATTAAAGAACTGTTGCCCCTCCTCACTGCATTAGGTTTAAAAATAAATCCCAAGAAAGCCCAGATTTTGAGTCTCCTACTGAGGGGAAGCACGAGATTGAAAGGATTTGATTTGATTTGATTTATTATTGTCACATGTATTAGAATACAGTGAAAAGTATTGTTTCTTGCATGCTGTACAAACAATGCATACCGTACATAAGGAAGGAAGGAGAGACTGCAGGATATAATGTTACAGTCACAGCTGGGGTGCAGAGGAATGACCAACTTAATACGAGGTAGGTCCAGTCAAAAGTCTGATGGCAGTAGGGAAGAAGCTATTCTTGAGTCGGGTGGTACGTGACCTCAAACTTTGATATTTTTTTCCTCACGGAAGAAGATGGAAGAGAATATGTCCGGGGTGCGTGGGGTCCTTAATTATATTAGTTGCCTTTCTGAGGCAGCGGGAATTATAGACAGAGTCAATGGATGGGAGGCTGGTTTGCGTGATGGACTGGGCTACATTCACGACCTTTTGTAGTTTCCTGCGGTCTTGGGCAGACAGGCTCCATACCAAGCTGTGATACAACCAGAAAGAATGCTTTCAATGGTGCATCTGTAGAAGTTGGTGAGGGTCGTAGCTGACATGCCAAATTTCCTCAGTCTTCTGAGAAAGTCGAGTCGTTGGTGGGCTTTCTTAACTATAGTGTCGGCATGGGGGGACCAGGACAGGCTGTTGGTGATCTGGGCACCGACAAACGTGAAGCTCTCGACCCTTTCTACTTCGTTCCCATTGATGTAGACAGGGGCATGTTCTCCACTACGCTTCCTGACGTCGATGACAATCCCCTTCATTTTGTTGACATTGAGGGAGAGATTATTGTCGTCGCACCAGTTCACCAGATTCTCTATCTCATTCCTGTACTTTGTCTCGTCATTGTTTGAAATCCGACTCACTAGAGTGGTTTCACAGCAAATTGGAAAATCGGGTTGGTGGGGAATTTAGCCACACAGCGCAAAGGAATTAGCCGTTTAGCCCAAAGGAGTAACACATCTGTAATCAAACCTATACTTGGGTTGGATCGCGGTCCTCACACACGAAAGCGCCTTGAAATCGTTATTAAAAAACATCCCGGCTGCAGCCGCTATGGTCGGGAAATGAAAACAACAATGTAAGGCCTACTTCGATGGGAAAGTGAATCCCGTCGAGTATGAAGTGGGACAACAGATAATGCTCTGGTGTTCCAGCCTGGCCTTCTTGTCCCCCAAATACGTCGGGCCCTATCCAGTGGTGGATAAGGCCAGCCCCTCTGTCAGCTCAGGTCCTGGTAGATCACGAGAAAGCCGGATGGTGACATGTAAACCAAATGAAGGCATTCGGCTCCCAACACAACTTCCACCAGCATCACATCACCCTGGACGGGATAGATGAACCCCAGGCCCCTCCTCACCCCCACCCCGCACCACTGAAGCTGGACTCCTACCCTGTGCCCCTGGGACTGACCCACCCACATGGAGTTCCCTTCCCTGAGGAGGAATCAGGACGTCTCGGTCCTAATTGTAAAGTTTTTCCCCCACCCCATGCATCTCAAACAGTGTCCGCTATACTGTGCCCTAATCCTCCAACAATCAGCGCTTTGGTTGTGGAATTAAGAATATAGCTACCACCTTCAGCCCCTTATTTCCATGCTGCCCCATCTCATGGAAGCCAGCCTTTATCCCCAAACAGGAAGTTTAAGGGCACTGGGAAAGGGGTTCCGACACCCATCCATGACAACCTCCAGCTGTACTATCCCCAACGCTCTCCGAAGGCAGCTTCTAAGCGGCAAAATTCTGCGTCCTGCATTAAAATCCCAAATCACAGGTACATTAAATCCCAGGATGCAGGATATCCTTCAACCTTAAATCTTAGATCACCATCTATACCCCATGGTACACTTGCAGCTGCCAAGCTCTGCGCCTACCTGACTCCACAGGATGGCTCATGCAGGCCCTGCTGTCAACAAATCCTTCCCGCTAGTCACGCTCTTCTCCTACTTCTGACAAGCCCCAGGAAATGCAACCAAATTAAACACGGATTTCAAAGAAATCCTACTGATTGAAACAAATCCCACCTGTAGCATAAAGCACCGCCCCAGGAAATGTAACCAAATTAAACACAGATTTCAAAAGGAAATCCGACTGTTAACACCATTGTCATTTTTTTTTAAAAGGGGGGGGGAGACATATGGGGTGGGATTCTCCATTCCCCGCAGCCGATTTCGTAACCGGCAATCGGGCGGAGAATTCCTTTTGATGCCGAAATCGGGGGCGCCGCCTGTTTTTTTTTTAACAAACAATTTTATTGAGGTATTTTAGGCAGATAGAAAAAGTGACATTGTACAGTACAAAAATGAAGTCAAGACACAAATTAAACATAGTGCAAACCACGGCTCTGTTCATGCAAGGACCTGCCTCAATATCCCCTTACTCTACTCTATTCTACCCTAGCCCCCCCCCCTCACCTCCCCCCCCCCCCACCCACCCCCCGCTGCTGACGAACCTCTCAAGGCGAACTTGACTTTCTCTAGGCCAAGAAAGCTCACCATGTCCGATATCCATACCTCAGCCCTCGGGGGCTTTGAGTCCCTCCATGCTAACAGTATTGATCGCCGGGCTGCCAGGGAAGCAAAGGCCAGAACGTCGGCCTCTCTCTCTTCCTGGACTCCCGGGTCCTCCGAAACCCCAAAGATTGCCACCTCAGGGCTCATTACCACCCCAGTTTTCAATACCCGGGACATGACATCTGCGAATCCCAGCCAATACCCCCCAAGTTTAGGGCACAACTAGAACATGTGTACATGGTTAGCCAGCCCTCCGGAGCATGTAGCTCACTTGTCCTCCAGCCCGAAGAATTTGCTCATCCGGGCCACCGTCATGTGGGCCCGGTGCACGACCTTAAACTGGATCAGGCTGAGCCTGGCGCATGTTGCGGTCGTGTTTACTCTGCTCAGGGATTCTGCCCAGATACCGTCCTCCATCTCCCCCCCCCGAGCTCCTCTTCCCACTTAAGCTTCAGGTCCTCGGTCAGCGTATCCTCAGCTCCCATTAGTTCCTTGTAGACGTTCGAGACTCTACCCTCTCCCACCTCTCCCCTAGAAACTACCCCGTCCTGCCTCCCCTTCGGCGGGAGACGTGGGAAGGACGGCACCAGTCTGCGTACAAAATCCCGCTCCTGCAAGTATCTAAATTCCTTCCCCCTCCCCAGCCCAAACTTCTCCTCCAGCGCCCTCATGCTCGGAAAGCTCCCTTCCAGGAACAGATCCCCCATCCTCACAATCCCCGCCCTCCAACACAGTCGCTACCCCCTGTCCATGTTCCCCGGGGCAAATCGGTGGTTGCCGCAGATTGGGGGGGGGGGGGCGGCCTGTTAACGCAGGTTTTGTTTTCTCCGCCCCCTCCGAAATGTCACCTGACGTCCCTCCCCCGATGTTCGGCCCCGATGGACCAAGTTCTCGCCCGCGCGGGTGACGTGTGGTCTCAGTGGCTGGGGACCCGACGTGGCGGCTGCGGACTGTGTCAGGCGGGAGCCGTGCTGCTGGCTGGGAGGGGGGGCGGCTTCCATGAGGGCTGGGGGTACTGGTGGGTGGGGGGGGTGGGCTGGGGGGGGGGGGGTGCGAGGAGGTGGCCGGGGGACACACCATCTGGCAGGTCGGGTCCGCGCACGGCCGACGCCATGTTTTCCGGTGCGACCGCTGCAGGTTGACTCCGTGCGCATGCGCGACCACGGACCCGGCCATTCTCCAGCGTTTTTACCGTGGGAGCCGGGAGTTTTACGCATCGTGGCTGCTGGCCCCTCACCAGCTGCAAGATCAGCAAGGGGTCCGCGCCGATTTTCTTGACGTAAAATACCACAGATCCTCCGCACTTAGGCTCAAAAATAGTGAATCCAGCCCGAGATATCCTGGTGGGGGGGAATGGAGTCAGGAATTGATCAAAATAACAGATGCTACTCTGACCTCCTCTCCAGAATAAACTATATATGACTCTGCTATCTGGGGCCTACTTTCCCCGGGACGGATGCATCAACCCCAGGCTATCGATGCCACACCGATCGAAGATCAGCTGAAAATGAAATGAAAATCCCGCCCAAAGTTGTCCTGCTGGAAGTGAATCACGTGGAATTGGTGATCCAGCTGCGGGTGCAGCTCAGTCAAAATTCAGGTGATGCAAATGGGCCAGCACTCTGTCCACGTGCTCTGCCCACGTGAACTGTAAGCGATTCCCGTCACCACTGGTGTCTGATTCACTTGAAGGCCGGAATTGGCGTGAAAGAGCCTGACAAGGAGCTGCTTATAAGTGCTCCACTCACCAGACACTCTCGTTACAGCCAAGAAGATGACTGCATAGGGAGCTGTCCCCCCCCCGCGAAGGACAGCGCCAGGAAAGATAACAAAGGCAGTCAGTATTGCCAGCATCGCCAGGGGGACTGGCACACAATGCTGCAAGAAGGTAAATGACCTCCTTAAGGCAGCTCAGGTGAGTCACCACCTCTGTCCTCTGACATCACTCCCATCCCTCACTCCTCATATCACCCCCCGCCCCCCCAGAGGCCAACAACGTCCCACCTGCCTGCATCTCCCTTACAAACCTGCCCTCCACCAAATCCCAACACACGTTGTTGGCTGTAAATGATCAAACTCTTTGATCAGTTTATCAGTAAAACGTTTACCCAGATGCCCTTATTTGTGAGATGAACAAAAACAGGTTCCTGATTCAACCCAAATTTATTCACAAACACAATAAAACGGTTATTCTTTAAAATTATCCCGAATATAATCTGCCCAAGGTTCTAATACTGCCCATGGGTTGAGCTGCAGGTCCAATCCTCTGAGCTTCAGTTGTCTCAGGGGCCTCGTCTGTGAATGTGGGTCTTGCACGCCGCTTCCGTCCGTTCTCTGGCCCACCGTCGAATCTTCTCAGCTGCCTCTGTGTCGAGCCTTTGCCGTCGAGGGCCTCTGGGTGTCCCTTCTTATCCCTCTCTTTGCTCCCTTCCAGAAGTTTCTCTGTCCCTCAGCCAATGAGCTTACTGGGCAGGGGCTGGGGGGGAGGGGGGTGCAACACCCAATGGAGTTGCCGATTGCAACTGTGCAGGACCCCAGGAACTCCCCCCACGCAGAGCACCATCCACAGGTGCATTGTCTGCACGTAACCGTATCCCATAAGATAACAGTGGGAAATCTAAGTGCCACAAAGTGTGGCTTCTTCTGGGCAATCCACAACAATCAATCCATTTGAATGGGACCGATTATCACCCGATCTCCTGTCTTTAGTGTCATGATGTCCACATTAACATATCATGATGCAATCACACACACACACACACTGATGGACAGGTAGACGGACCAATCAACACACATACAACATCACAGCCAATCACCAGTGAGAGCACACGCACTATAAAACAGGGAACACCACAGTTCCCGCTCATTCTACCAGGAGATAGCTCAGAGCACAGCTCACAGCGTGCCACTCAGACATACACCATGTGCTGAGTGCCTCACTAAGACGGTGCTAGGGCTGGGTCCACAGGTTAGCTGGTGAAGTACGAACCACAGCCAGAAGTTAATAGTTATTCTTGTACAGAATAATAAAACCGAGTTGTACCGTCTACAACCGTGTTGGTTCGTTTGTGTATCGGAACACCCAACATGACATTTAGGACAAGCCCAGACTTTCACCGGCTGTCTGTCTCTGTCCAGTATATTTCAGTTTGGCTGTTTGACTTCCCATCATGCCTGACTGTGGTTTTGGCTGGTTTTCATTTGAAGTATCCAATTCAATAATGGGCCTAAGATTCAGGCTGTTGGCCATTTTACCACAATGTATTTTTAGCCAGGAACCTCGCACATACATATCACCAGCACAGACTCCCCATACATATGACCTCTCTGTGACCTCTCATTCCAGATTGCTCCACAAGGGGGAACATTTGATCTATGCTGACTTTATCAATCCCTTTCTGTATTTTATATACCTCGACCAGACCCTGCCTCATTCTTCTAAACTCCAGCGATAATAGAACATACATACAGTGCAGAAGGAGGCCATTCGGCCCATCGAGTCTGCACCGACCCACTTAAGCCCAAACGATTTGATCTCTCCTCATACATCAACCCTTTCATCCCCGGAGTCAATCTAGTGAATCTCCTCTGAACTGCGTTCAATGCACCACATCCTTCCTCAAATAAAGAGACCATAACTGGACAATACTCCAGATGTGGTCTCACCAACACCCTAAACAACTGCAACAACACTTCTCTACTTTTATACTCCAGTCCTTTTGCAATAAATGCTAACATTCCATTTATTTTTTAAATTACATGCTGCACCTACAGGCCGACTTTCTGTGATTCATGAGCAAAGACACCCAGATCCCTCTGCCCAGACGCATCTTGAATCTGCTTCTAGTTAGATAATAAATTTCCTTTCTACTTTTTTGGCCAAAATGGATTACCTCACACCTATCTACATTAAACTCCATCTGCCAAATTGTGGCCAAATCTCCTAGCTTATCTATATCCATCTGTAAACTCTTTATCTCTTCTTCACTGCCTGCTTTCCCACCTACTTTAGTATCATCTGCAAATTTTGCTATGTTACACTCTGTTCCTGCTTAGAGATCTACTTGGGCCAACTCTTTCCTCAGGCCTGTACAATTACCTCTGTCCAACGCTAAAACTCTAGTTATGGCACTCTGTCTTCTCTCGCTCAATCTGAATTTGAAATTCTAGCATGCTGCGATCATTCCTTGCAAGAGGATCCTTAATGACAAGAATATTTATCAACCGTTCTTTGTTACATAATACTAAATCTAAAATAGCCTGCTCCCTGTCTGGCTCCTTATTGCTCTGAGAACGAAATCCCAAATACACTCTATGAAATCTCCCTCGAGGCTACCCTTGCCAATTTGATTAATCCAATCAATATGCATATTTATATCACCTATGATTCTGTTGCACCCTTCTCAGAAGCCCTCATTAATTTTTGGTTTATACTATGGACAACTTTTGAAGTATTGCTCGGGGGCCTGTAAACTACTCCACCAAGGAGTTTTTTCCCTTATTTTTTTATTTCCACCCAGATCGATTCAACGTTTTGGCCCTTAGTGCTAATATCATTTCTTAATACAGCCTTGATGTCATTTTTAACTAATAAAGCAACTGCACCCCGTGTTCCATCCTGTTTCGGAATAACAAGTACCCTTGTACATTCAACTCCCAGTCCCGGTCCTTCTGCAACCATGTTTCAGTAATCCCCACCAAATCATACCCATTTGTCTCTATTTGTGCTGTCAGCTCATTGACCTTATTCTGAATACTGCGTGCATTTAGGTACAAGGTTTTAAATATATCCTATTGATTTGTCTTTCCCTTACAGGATTTTCTTGTGCACTACACTTTCCATACATTCCGGCCTCCTTTATTAATCTCTGATGACACGCAGCCCCATCTCCAACTTTCACTCCCACAGTCACCTTACATTTTGATTTTTTACATTTCCTTTCCCCTCTATAGTCATTAGACTGGCCCTGCCTGTTTATCCTAATAACCTCTACCTTCTCTTCATACGCTGACCTGCTGCTATGGTTCCTACTTCTTGTCATTTTACCCATCCCTTTCCCCTCATTTGCTAGTTTAAAGTCCTTGAGACCATCCTATCTATCCTTTCCACTGGAACACTGGTCCCAGATCAGTTCAGGTAGAGACCTGTCCCAAGGGTACAGGTCCCAATACTGATGCCGATGCCCTATGAATGGAACTCCTCTTTCCGATAGCCTCGTGTTCACTTCCCTAATTTTCTCATCCCTATGCCAATTTGCACGTGGCTCAGATAATAATCCAGACATTATAACCCTTGAGGATCAGTTCTTTAATTTTGTTCCTAGTTCCTGACACTCCCCAAGCAGGACGTCTTTCCGAGTCTTGCTTATGTTGTTTGTCCCAACCTGGACAAAAACATGCATACTTTAAAACCGCCAGACAGACGTCATTAGCCATTACTTCAATGGGTGTCACCCAATAGCCAACCCCTTACCCGAGGGAGTGCCTCTAAGAAACCTCAGGTTGTGTGTGCCGTGCGCGCTGCCTGGATATTGGGCCCAGACCTGATGTGCAGCTAGTGGTCGCACATGAACTGCACAGTCATGGAGTGGAAGCCCTTCCTCTTGAACAAGGGCACCCCTTGTCAAATCGGTGCTTGGAGGGTGCAATACGTTCCATCTATCGTCCCCTAGACCTGGGGCATGCCAGCGACGGTGGTAAACCCTCCTGCCCAGGCAACATGTCAGGCCTTTGTTCAGGTTGAAGGTGATGTAGTCTGCTGCCTGGGCACACAGAGCATCCATCACAGCCTGGATGCCCTGTGTGCCGACGTTTGTGAAATCCCACGACGAGTAGCACGTGGCCTTACCGACTGGTCCCTGTTCATCTGGGGCAGGCTGCTCTTGGTGCAGGGTCCCCCCTGGTACTCTAGCCTCCCATGTATCCAAAACAGCAGCAGCGGCCAGGTAGATAGCAAGCAAACTGTAGTCTGATATCCATGTCTGCAGATGGCAGAGAGAGAGACAGAGAATATTAGCAAGATTAGGATTCCCTTGACCACCTACAGTCACCAGGTTACATGGCCATCCTCAGTTGTACTGCTGCACAGCCCGCAACATGTTAAAGGTGCGATAAATTACAGTCGGCTTTTGTGTTGTGATGGATTACAAGATGAAAATAAGGCACAAGTCATAGAATCATAGGGCGTGATGTACCACCACGTCCCCCCGGAATCAGAGCGGGATGCGGCCAGTAAATGCAGGGAGAGGCCGGTACGCTTCGCTGATGCCGGATCGAACCGGCAGAACGGCACCTGGGGGGGTCTCCCAGGCCATTGGAGGCCCATGGGTGGTCAGGGACTGAGCAGGTGGAACCCTGGCTCTCCCCCTGGCACCTGGGCACCATGGTACTGCCAGGGCGCCCTTCTGACACTGCCAAGGTGCCAGGTGGCAGTGTCAGGGTCCCCAGGTACCAGGGTGGCACTGCCAAGGCACAGGGCCTGAGGGGGGGGCCATGCCCATGAAAGGAGAGATGAAGGCGTAATGACAAGTGGAGGTAAAGTGCGGTTATGAAGGGGTCTCCGGAAGATTGGGGGTTGAAGGGGGAGGTCCTGGAAGGGGTGTGTGAGTGGAAGGGGGTGCGGAGAGGCCTGAAAATGAGGAGGTTCTCAGCCACGCCATAGCTGGGCGTCCTCACTTGGGGATTTGGGGTAATGCCCATGTGTTTGGGGGATGACATTGCCCATGGGTGGGGGGGTGTGGGTGACCCTTCAGCTCATTTAGAGATCGGGCCACCCTTTCACAATGGCACCCTGATCTCTGAGGAACCGGTCCGGCCAGTGAATTCAGCTCTCCAGTGATGGAACAATTCTAAGTGTGGTCTAGCCCGGAGCGAAACTCCCCAGGGCCTGAAAAAGTGATGTTAGATAGCGGTGGGGAACCCGCCAACAGAACCGGCAGGAAACTCTGAGCAAAACCCGCCGGAAATGATATGTAGAAACATCTCTGTTCGTTCGCACCTACAGAATCATGCAGTACAGAAGAGGCCCTTCGGCCCATCGAGCCTGTACTGAAACTACTCTACACTGATCCCACTTCCAGCACTTGGCCCATAGCCTGCAATGTTATGACAAAGTGCTGGAAGTTGGGAATCCAGATGTCATATCCTAGGAATGCCAATATCTTTCTTTTTGCTTTTCTTTGCTTCTGTTTCCTGCTGAATAATGTTTCTCATCCAGTGCTCGTCTCCAGTTGCAATGTAATAGAATACGGCTGCTGGCTGCATTTGACAGAGACCTAGTTTTGCTCATGTTACCACTGCTAATAATTGTGACACCCTGGAGTCCTGATCTGCTCCAAATTGATTACAAATGCATTATTATTGAATCTGATATCTAATAACTTATGATGATTTGTATTTACAGAAAACTCAAAGACATTTTGGCATGAATAAATTGTGGTAGTCTGTGTTTGGAGAATTACGGTACCTAGTAATGCCAGAAAAACATTGGTGGAGAATGTACTTGTTCCCATTGGATAAGCTTGCATGTTAGCTCCGCCTTGCAAGGCGGGGTATAAGAGCCCGTGCCGCCCCAGCAGCTTTCTTCTGTACCTGAGCTGCTGGGGGAAACATCTAGCGTATTAAAGCCTTCAATTGTCTCCAACCTCGCTTCTGAGTTATTGATGGTGCATCAATTTAATATGCTAGATTTAATAGAATGGAGCTCCGAATCAAGCTGGAGTGTCTGCAGCTCAGCCCCCGCGCGGCAAACTCAGTGACAAACTCCAAGCACTGCCTGGCGTGTTTTAACGGATATCTCGGAATGGCCGAAAACACACCCACGGGAGAACAGAAACTACAAGTTCTGCACTCGAGGGTGAGCCCAGAAATCCACACCCTCATCGAGGACGCGGATGTCTTCGATGCTGCAATGGAGCTGCTGAAAGGACATTATATTTGCCCGGTAAACTAGGCCTACGCTCGACATCTGCTAGCGACGAGGCGACAAATCCCTGGGGAATCGCTGGAAGAATTCTACCGTGTGCTTCTGCTGTTGGGGAGGAACTGCAGCTGCCCGCAGGTTTCGGCAAGCGACAACACAGAACTTTTGATCCGGGACGCTTTTGTTGCAGGTATGCTGTCCTCCCAAATCCGCCAGCGATTGCTGGAGAAAGACACCCTAGGCCTCAAGGAGGCACGGGCCCTTGCCGGCTCCCTGCATGTGGCCTCCAGAAACTCCCGCTTCAGGTATAAGAAGAAGGCCCCAGGAGAGAATCGCTCTCTTGGAATCGGCTCCAAAGCGGAGAGACCCTTCCACCAGCTACACCAGAAGCAAGTAAGTCCAAGGTCAACGCTCACTACCAGATGGATGACCTTAGCTGTTCCCTAGTACCACTTTGACCCCAGCAGCCTCAGATTCGAACAACAGCCATTGTTCCTCTGACTAAGTGGGCACCCGAAGCTAAGTATAGGCGTTAGCGTTAGAGATAGTTTAGTTTGTAGTACTTTGTGCATGAGTAGATATTACTGTGTGTGTAAATAAATCGTATTGACTTTGAACTAATTAACTGGTGCATCGGCTCTTTGATCAGTATTCGGGTTTGAACCTTGTGGCGGTATCGAGAGATACCTGGCGACTCTAAAGCAAACATAATTAGGATTAAGGAAGATTACCATATTCACCGCCATATTTAGAACCAAATAAAGAGAGCAACATTTACTGGCGACACCTGACGGGACTCAACCTAGAAGTGGCCTAGTCACTCCGAGAGAACCCAAAATTTGAATTAGAATCCAATTGGCAACAGGAAAAACCACAAGTGTAAGAACGATACTGATCAAACCACCAAGATTCGGAAGTGTGTTATTTGCATGCGTACTAACAGGGATATAAGGTAACCCAGAGCGATTTTGTTGCGTAAAACTGTCGGGAGTTTTGTAGGCTGGAAATTAGCGTAAGCCGTACCCGTGTTTACATCACCACTTTATCATCCCTGTTCCAAATTCGGTAGAGACCACAGAGATAGTGATAAAAATGGCAATGAAGGCAATGGAACACCATTTTAATCCCCAAGAATTCGAGGTCGCAGCGACCAGTAGAGTAGGACAGTGTCCCGTATGGGAAGAAGAGATCAGAAAATATCTCAAAGGGAAAGGATGGCCCATTTGGAGTGAATTCTGCGCCAATGATGAAACTGGCCCCGGGAGTATAGGGCGTACTTGGTGAGAGAACCCGACAGAGATCCATAGGAAGAGCTTAGGGAAAGCTCGCAAGCCGATGGCAATCGTGTCCTGCTTGGCACAATTACGAGGCACAGAGGAAGTCGTTAGGACACTCCATAGACAGATTGAGGAGAGAGACAAGAGTAGCGAAGGAGATGTGAGTGGATATGAGAGCGAGAACAAGAAACTGAGAGAGCAGTTAGCGGCGAGGGACAAGGATGTGGCTGATGCCAAGCGGGCACACCAATCTTGTCTCGCCCATTTGAGCAGCTTTCAGTCCCAATATGACAAAGCCTA
This sequence comes from Scyliorhinus torazame, assembly GCF_047496885.1. NCBI lineage: Eukaryota > Metazoa > Chordata > Chondrichthyes > Carcharhiniformes > Scyliorhinidae > Scyliorhinus > Scyliorhinus torazame. The sequence goes on from NC_092710.1 coordinate 303,163,647, forward strand.
TCAAGACACGCAATGCGCGGTCTTGGTAAGACAGGAAACAGAACAACAGGTTGAGCAGTTGCAGAAACAGTGCAACGACTTAAAGGCAGACCTACAAGCACTCCACACTTCCACAACGGAACAAAGGCAGAGCTTGGTAGATCACGCAAAGTGCCGGAAGCAAATTGTAGAATTGCAATCTCTGCTTTCTGTTCAGAATGGGTTTCAGAGCACGTTTGGACCCCAATTAGACCAAGAAAGCGGCCCCGATTGGCAGGAGTTAAATGAGACTGCCCACAGATATGTACATGGGACATGTACACAGGATAGACCCCAGAAACGAAAAGCACCCCAACCCCCAGAACACACCCCCATGAACCCTGTAACCACACAGCGCAGGGCCACAACAGAAGGAGACCCAGATTTCCTGTACACCACCTCATTAACCATCACTCAATTACAGGACGCATGTGTTAAGATAACATCGTTCCTATCCACATCGGAACCCCACCAGTTCTTTGCAAGGGTAAAACAGCAGGCGACCATGTACGGCCAGGATGAAAAGGAGCAAGTGAAGCTCCCAGTTTTGACCTTTCAGTCATGGCAGCCCTTCCCAACCCACAGAATGTAGGAGGAGGCACACTCCAAGAAATGCACACAGCGATCCTAGCTAGATGCGATCGGCTATAACAGCGGAGACCCCGTAGAAGGCCTAAACAAGTGTAGGCAAAAGAAGACAGAGCACCCCACAGCGTTTGCTGGACGCTTGTGGATACATTTCACAGCGGTGTTTGGAGAGTTAGCCCACGCCCATTTGTCCCCATATAATATGGCCAAATAGACTCGCATCCTAGTCTCTGATGCGACAGAAGCAGGACAGAGAGCTTGCGCTAATTACGACCCATCAGACAAGGCCCACAACGAGAAATGGGTTTGAAGAGATTGTCCTGCGATTGGGAACAGTCCATCCAAGGCCAAACAGCGTTTGTTAAAGCAGAGAAGAACAGACAGACATGCATCCAGTTAGGACGCACCAGAACCCCGCATGGGTAAATCAGGGCAGGAACAGCCCACAGCAACCCAAATCCCAGGAGTGTTATAATTGTGGACAATTAGGACACGATGCACGAGAGTGCAATGCGCCCCAGAAGCAGCAGAGAAACCAACAGACAGGCACCCGAAATAAGAATAGGGCAAAGCCAATTCACAGTGTTAGCGCCCGTTCTTAGAACGCAGATATGAACGGCACCGACTGACGGTGTTCGGGCTCCCCAACTTGGGTCTGCGACACCCTTGGGGGCAAGTCCGGTAGACCGGGAGTGGCAGGCACAGTCTGGGAATTTTATGTCCCATAGAATTTCTTTGGGACACAGGAGGGTCCCGCACCATGCTCAATTCCTCCACGATGTTTCAGCGAGACACGTGGCCCACCACGGACACCATTACACTCAATGGTTTTACAGGGCATTTACAGCAGGGACACATCACAATCGAGATAGGGAACATTAAAACTAAACACCCCGTAGTTCTGGTCGATCTACCCCAGACAGCCGAACACATTTTGGGCATTGACTTTATGAGCTCCCACAATCTCTCATTTGATCCAGTCAATAAATGTGTGTGGAGAATGGCAAAGGCAGCACGAGCCCCCGCCATGCTCACAGTTAGAGAGTATGAAAATAGAATAAGCTCAGTAGGAGACTTCTGGTTCGACCCCTGAGCCATTAGTCAGGACAAACAAGTTAGGGAAGTCCTAAAGCGACACGAAGCAGCATTTGCACAGCACAAACACGACTGTGGCAAGATCATTGGCTGAGTGAATATTACAGGTCCCGACCCCAGACCCCAAAAGCAGTACGGTTTTCCCCAAGAAGCAGAGGGAGAAATCTCAAAAGTGATAGAGTTTGCTTGATCAAGGCGTACTCCGATCAGTAGCCTCCATGAATAATGCACCAATTTGGCCCGTCAGGAAACTCGATGGATCATGGCGACTGACCATTGATTACCGGGAACTGAACAAAGTAACCCCAGTAGCAGCCCCCACCGTAGTCACGAGTCCCAAGACCATACTCAAACAGGGACTACAGTCAAAAAAAAATTCGGTTTTGGACATTGGCAACAGCTTTTGGTCCATTCCATTGGATAAAGCGTGCCAATATAAATTCGCATTCACATTCCAGGGACAGCAATACACGTGGACGTGCCTTCCACAAGGCTTCCACACCTCCCCTTCCATTTTCCACCGACAGCTGGCAAATGGATTAGCAACATTTTCCTGACCCAATTGTTTGGTCCAATATGTAGATAATCTGCTACTACAGACGAACACAAAGGGAGAGCACATTTCGCTTCTCGCCGAACTTTTAGGACTCCTACAACAGATTGGCTGTAAAGCCAACCCCAAGAAGGCCCAGATTTTGAAGGAAAAAGTGATTTACTTAGGTACAGTAATCACGCATGGCAAACGCGAGATCGAGCAGAAAAGAATCGACTTGATTGTCAAATTACCCCTGCCCAGTAATGTCTCAGCCCTCCGGTCGTTTCTAGGACTGGTTGGCTACTGCCGAAACCACATCGATGGTTTCGGCACAAAGGCAGCGCCCCTATCCGAACTTCTCAAGAAGCAGGCACCTTGGGAATGGCTTCCACAGCACACGGATGCTGTGAATGCTTTAAAAAGAGCCCTCAGCACAGCCCCCACATTACAGGTCCCAGATCCACTTTCCCCGTATGCAATTGAGGTTGCAACTACCGACCGAACCCTTTCGGCCGTGCTCCTCCAAGAACAAAATGATCGCTTAGGCCACGTGGCATACGCCTCACGCGTATTAGATCCAGTTGAGCAAGGATTTTCTGCCTGCGAAAGGCACCTGCTTGCAGTTTTTTGGGCAGTACAATACTTTGCCCACATTACAGGACTCAACCCCATCACCATTCTCACTGAACACAGTCCAACACAACTCCTACTTGATGGTAGACTTAAGGATGGCACAGTCAGCCAGATCCGCGCAGCCCGTTGGACCCTTCTTTTACAGGGACGGGGCATCACAATTAAGAGAACCAAGACCCACACTTTCCTAGCCGATAATTTACAATATGCAGGCACCCCACATGAGTGTGAAATCATCTCCACTAAGCATAATACAGGACCCTTTATACCGAAGTCAGCTCCCCCGAAACCAGGTACTACACCCCAGAGACCCCAGCCCACAGACACATGCTCACCCCTTAGAATCTATGTGGATGGCTCCTCCACAGTTCTAAACGGGAAAACAATAACCGGTTGCGGTATTTATGTAGAGGACGCGCAGGGACATGCCCTAGAAGAGATTTTGTTAAAATTGCCAGGACATTTAGGCTCGCAAGCAGCAGAACTGGCAGCCATAGCGTACGTTGTTGATCACCCCGACTCGTTTCCGACCCCAGCCGACATATATTCTGACAGTCTATATGTATGCAACAGTTTAACCGAATTCCTACCCCTGTGGAAAACTAGAGGATTTGTTTCCGCAGACGGAAAGCCCCTACCCTCAGCCCCATTACGCAAGCATATTCTGAAAACGGCCAAAGATAGGAAATATGGAATCATCAAAGTTCGTAGTCATCATCGTTCTTCCCCCCCGGTAACGTTAAAGCAGACGCCCTAGCGAAGGCAGATTCCAGACATGGTCACTTTTGGAACCCCCCTGAAAGCGCCCCAGTACACGCGGTTCAGGTCTCACAGACCAACATTCAAGATTTGGCAAAGGCTCAAAAGGAAGATGAGAAGCTATGGGAAGTTTTAAAAGACAACTTCCCAGCCCCTTATGATAAGTTTAAAAACACGATAACCACACATGACGGTGTGATTTTAAAAGACGGCATTTATGTGGTCCCCAGCCAGGCCAGGAACCCAATTATTTGTCAGTTCCATGACAACCATGGACACCAAGGCATTGAACCCACCCTAGCCCACCTCAGACCTCTCTGCTGGTGGCCTGATTTAAAAGCCAATGTTACACATTACATCGAGAATTGCTTAATCTGTGCCCAGAACAATCCGGACAGATAGGCAAGAAAAGCTCAGCTTAGTCCCCCCCGCCCCGTTAATGGCCCCTGGACGAATTTGCAGATAGATTATATAGGACCCCTACCCCCCTGCAGGAATGGTTTCAAAGTATGTGTTGGTGGTCATCGACACCTTCACAAAATGGGTGGAAGCGTTTCCATCCAGAACAAACACAGTCAAAACGGCAGCTAAAATCCTCACTCAGCATATCTTTACAAGATGGGGACTCCCACGTAGTATAGAGTCTGATCAAGACTCCCATTTTACAGGACGAGTGATGAAAAACGTCCTTACAATTTTCGGCATAAAACAAAAGTTCCATATTGTATGCCACCCCTAATCAAGCGGCATAGTAGAAAGAATGAACAGGACTTTAAAAGCGACCCTCAGAAAAATGGTGCAACAACACAACAGCACCTTGGACACAGTTTTCCCATTTGCATTAATGTTCATTCGAAACACAGTATCCACGTACACAGGATACACCCCCCACACCCTCATGACTGGACGCCCCATGAAAGGGACAGAATATTTATTAGGACTGGATTTGGCCAGCCCCGCAGTCACCGCCCTCACGTATGAGAAAGCAGTACAACAGGTTATTGAAAATGTGAAAGCAGCCCAGCTTGCAGCAGCCGTCAGGCTTGGAACCCGCAAGAAGCAAAGCAAAGTTTGCTTTGATAAAACGGTACACGCCACCGAGTTTGTAGTAGGGCAGCAAGTTATGCTATCCCTATACAACCCCAGTTCATTCCTTTCCCCCCAATTTTCTGGACCGTACTCCATCTCAGATAAAGTCAGCCCCTCTGTATATAAAATCACCTATCCAAATAGCAAGTCTGCGTGGTTCCACATAAATCAGCTTAAGGCTTATGGCTCGCAGAACAACCATTCACACCACATCTCGCTTGCAGCAGCAGATGAGCACGCCCCGCCCACGAACGACGTATTCCTACCCTCCCCCAACCTGTCCAGCCCATCCTCAGACACGACTACGACTCCACCCCCAGAGGCACGACTCCGCCTCTCCCTTCCTTCAAACAGCAGCGACAGCGATAGCGACAGCCCCAGCACACCACGCTACGATTACACCCCTGCACCAGGCCCCACTCCCAGCGATTCCGAACATGATTCCAGCGACCCCTTCGAGATAACGTACATTAAAGCCCCCGACCCAGACCCACCGCCCGACGATTATGGATTAACCCCTAGTAGCTCCAATCTCGATACAAAATTCTGGCACCGAGACAATTTGTTCAGGCTCATCTGGAACGATGAGATGGACCCCAGTTCGCCCCAAGCAGCTTTAGCGCACCTACTCCAGTCAAGAGTATGGCAGCCGGGAGAAGATGATGACATAGAGCCTGACTCTCACCAAACGAATCGCTTTGCGACTGTGTTCGCTTTAGAGCAATGAGGTTTCCAGATGATGGTAAAAAGGAACCGATGGAGAGTTACGGTGTCCTTTCTGATGGAACCTGCACCATGTTTGTTATGTGTGTTTGTTTGTTATTGTGAATGTTGAATGTTGTTTGTTCATTTAAAGTTTTTCACGGCTCCACGCCACATCTTGATGCAGTCAGAACTACTTTTCTGACGCCAAATAGCTGTTAGAGGAACAAGTTTGTCCGCAGACAAGCGATCATAACTACTCTTCTGCTTCAAAGGTAGCAGTTAGCGACAAATGCAACCCCCATGACGACCACAAATTCTTACCGTTCTTGCCGGTCGCTCAGGCAGTGGAGAAACGGCACTGGTCCCCGCTCTGCCTGAGGACCCCCCTCTGGTCAGCTATGCTCAGGTAGAGCACATACAGCACTGGTCACCGTCCAACCTGGGGATTCCACCCATTTCTTACCTGCCGCGGCCCATACGCACCCCATTTGGCACTTTTAGTTCAAAACTCTTCTGTTTGTTTATGGCGACCCTTAGGTTGCTCCAGATGCTATTTACATCCTCAAGCACTGGGATGGTAGATCACACAGGTTGCGAGACGGCTCGCGCTGTGTCAGTGTTATTTTTCTCGGATGTCTTGTCCCAAATATTTGGTTTAAAAAAAATGTTTTAATAAAAAAGTGAAAGAGTCACAGATGGTGACCAATTATAACGGGTAATTGGCAATAAAAGGACAGACAGACAGACATACGAGATCTTAAACAAGATAATAACAGAAATTATGCTTGTGTCCATAGAACTCCGGAACCACAGAAGCCTCAAGAAGATGAAAGAAGAAGAAAAGATGAAGACAACCATCATGATCTACAGTTGGATCTTAGCGGGATCCCTCCAGTTGCGCGCGGATGCTACCCCCCTGACCCCGACCACACAGGCCGTGAATGTTTCCCACACCTGCCATACACTGTACCCCGGGATAGTCACCGATACACCGACCTGGTGTGACAAGTTCATAACTTGGTATTCCCTGTGCTACGTTGTGGAAGCACTGCTAGTAATTGCGATACTCTGCAGTGTTGTTCAAACCCTTGGACTCAGGAAATGGCGGAGGAATGCCTCCCGCACTCGGTATACATATTCAGATCCCCTATTTTCGGACTTCAACAAACCTCCCAACCCCTTTAAGTGAATTAAAGTACATCCGTTTTTTTGGTGTGTTTATTTCATTCTAATAAAGAAATGTAAAACTCTGTGCTTGACTGGCAAGCCAGAGAGACCTGTGTTGCTGCTATTGTACAGTTTAAAATGTTGTATATTATTTTGATTGATTGAGGATAGTTTAGTTAAGGACAGTTAGACGTTCCAGTTTTTTATTTTGTAATGCATGCCTGAATGTCATAGCGCCCTGTAGAATTTTATAATGATGTATGTACATAAAATAATTTAGGTAAAAGTTGCAATTCATAGGACAGAGCAGTGTAGAGCCTGTCAGTGCTTATAGAGGCCTGATTTGGGAGGAGAACGAAGAAGATGCGGTAATTTGATCCTTCACGCTTCGCGTTGAGGATCACAAGAAGGGAGTGTAGCCATCTGGGATGGCCACTTCCAGAATACAAAATGGATGTTTGCAAAGATTGCAGGGAACTATAGACAATGCTAAGAAAACAAGCAGGCATAGAGCCTGTACGTGTATTGGAACCGCAGCTCCCAGACAAGACTGAAACTGTAGGTCCATTAGCATATTGATGGCCCATCTCCGGGAACAAAGGGGAGATACTCAAGTAACCGATCTGGCTCCAGACCTCGCGGCGCCAGTTCCCCAAACCGAAAGCGCAAACAAAGCCAGGCCAAGGGCCACCTAGGACACGCCCAGCCATCAGGGCACCCGCCCCTTTATTGGTCAAGATCAATACGAGTGATCAAGATGCGGCCCAATTGATTGGGGCCCAGTTCAAGGCCCGCCCAAAAGCGCGCGAAGCCCCTTCGGGTATAAGAAGGCCCCGAGAGAGAATCGCTCTCTTGGAATCGGCTCTCAAAGCGGAGAGACCCTTCCACCAGCTACACCAGAAGCAAGTACGTCCAAGGTCAACGCTCGCTACCAGACGGACAACCTTAGCTGTTCCCCTTCACCACTTCCACCCCAGCAGCCTCAGATCCGAACAACGGCCACTGTTCCTCTGACTGAGTGGGCACCCGAAGTTAAGTATAGCCGTTAGCGTTAGAGATAGTTTAGTTTGTAGTACCGTTGTGCATGAGTAGATATTACTGTGTGTGTAAATAAATAGTATTGACTTTGAACTAACTAACTGGTGTATTGGCTCTTTGATCGGTATTCGGGTTTGAACCTTGTGGTGGTATCGAAAGATACCTGGCGACTCTAAAGCAAACATAATTAGGATTAAGGAAGGCGACCATATTGACCGCCATATTTAGAACCAAATAAAAAGAGCAACAATTTCCTGCAGGATCTTCTGCCGGCGCCACCCATGGTGGAGCGGGAATCCCGCTGGAAGCCAGCATGAAACTGGTTTGCATCCCGCTAATGGGATGCAAATGAAGGCCTGACCAGATTTCCCACCCCCGCTCAATTTTCCCAGCGGGAAAACAGGCCAGTCCAGAACACGCCTGCGGAGAAGTCCAAACTCACCTGAACAATACCTGGTGCTGCCTCCGGAGTTCAGGACGGAGGCTGCCGGCAACCCTGGACCCCGGAACACCACAGCAATGGGTGGGGTGGGGGGTGGGGGGGGGGCATCTACAGGCAGTTCCTCCAGGTTCAGTGTCTTTGAGGCCTCAGAGTGTTCCCGGAGATCCAGTTTCTTTCTTCAGGAAGTTCATCTTCTTTCTTCAACACTGGGTCAGTGATATCGGGCACCTTTTCAATATGGAGCCCAGATATGATGGCGGGATCAATGCCACCATGCCCACCATGCCACGGAATATGGCCACTAAACTTAAGTTAAGTTCAGTGGGGTTACTGGGTTAAGGGGATAGGGTGGATGTGTGGGCTGAAGTGGGGTGCTCTTTCCAAGAGCCGGTGCAGTCTCGATGGGCCGAATGGCCTCCTTCTGCATTGTAAATTCTATAAACCCTCAGGTGGATCATTAATGATGTCAGCGCTGGAAGATACAATGTGGCTTCCACCAGCCGCCATAGCAGGAAGCAGATCCCATCCCCACCCCCCGCCACGGGACTGTCCCAGATGGGAGAAGTCTACCCCATGATACTTTTCTGAGGTCAGAGGTCTTTTAGAAGTAGCAAATGGAGAAAAGGTGCATGTTTGTTATCAGAGCATTCTTCCAAGGTACAAATGACAATGGAAGTCCAGCGTAGGACATAAAGAACGTGAGGATAAGTTATAACTGGGACGAGTGCAGCCGGGATATTGGGTGGGGGGGGCGTGTTCCCAATCCAAGAAGGGTTCCATATGGTGCATGGGGTTATTGTGCACGGGATTAGGGTCTCCAGGAATTAAAGATCAACCCACAGGGCACAGCCGTGTGCAACCCTGAAGGGGCATTTTAAAGAAAAGTTTTAAAAATAAATTCTTTGAACATTTCTCTTCACCAGATAGAGAAATGAGTGGGAAAAAGGCCGTTTGGCTGACAGACAAGCATCACGGTACACAAGCATTATGGGCAGAACGGTAGCACAGTGGTTAGCACAGTTGCTTCACAGCTCCAGGGTCCCAGGTTCGATTCCCCGCTGGGTCACTGTCTGTGCGGAGTCTGCACGTTCTCCCCGTGTCTGCGTGGGTTTCCTCCGGGTGCTCCGGTTTCCTCCCACAGTCCAAAGATGTGCAGGTTAGGTGGATTGGCCATGATAAATTGCCCCTTCGCGTCCAAAAAATGTTAGCTGGGGTTACTGGGTTAAGGGGATAGGGTGGATGTGTGGGCTTAAGCAGGGTGCTCTTTTCAAGAGCCAGTTCAGACTCGATGGGCCAAATGGCCTCCTTCTCCACTGTAAACTCTATGATTCTATGATCAGTCATTGTGCTTTCCAACTTGAGTAGGAGGGCACTTCGCCAAAAGGATAGATGTGCCGGCCAACTAATAGCTGGTCCGTGAGGGATGGCCATGTGATGAAACCTCCCAAAGATACATTTAATAATTGTTGGCAACATTCGGCCCAATAATGAACACTTGCTCATTAAGTGTTGTCTATTCAGTTCAGCGATGGTAATGCCATTGAATGTCAAGGGGCATTGGTTAGATCCTCTCTTGTAGGAGATGGTCACTGCCTGGCACTTGTATGGCACAAATGTAACTTGCCACTTGTCAGCCCAAGTCTGGATATTGCCCCGGTCTTGCTGCAGTTGGACACGACCGCTTCATTATCTGAAAAGACTCTCCAATAATTTCCCTACCATTGATGTAAGTCTCATTGGCCTGTAATTTCCTGGATTATCCTTGCTACCCTTCTTAAACAAAGGAACAGCATTAGCTATTCTCCAGTCCTCTGAGACCTCACCTGTAGCTAGTGAGGATACAAAGATTTCTGCCAAGGCCCCAGCCTCCCTTGCCTCCTTCAGTATTCTGGTGTCAATCCCATTAGACCCTGGGGACTTATCTGCCTTAATGTTTTTCAGGATGCCCAACACCTCCTCCTTTTTGATCTCAATGTGACCCAGACTATCTACACACCCTTTCCCAGACTCAACACCCCCCAAATCGATCCTTTAAAACAGAAATGAGGAGGAATTTCTTCAGCCAGAGGATGGTGAATCTGTGGAACTCTTTGCCACAGAAGGCTGTGGAGGCCACATCACTGACTGCTTTAAGATAGAGATAGATAGGTTCTTGGTTAAACGGGGATCATGGGTTTATGGGGAGAAGGCAGGGAAATGGGGATGAGAAACTATCAGCCATGATTGAATGGCGGAGCAGACTCGATGGGCCGAGTGGCCTAATTCTGCTCCTGTGTGTTGTATCTGTCCAATTCAGATACTTCAACCAGCTCTTTAAAGTTTACCCAGGTATCTTTATTTATGAGGAGAACAAAGTAGGACACAGGTATGATACAACACACTTTATTAAATATAGTTAACCCATAAATTACCCACTATACATACAAGAAACACCCAGGATTCGCCTATACTTCCTGTAAAGGTGATTTGGTAAGCTGCAGATCCGATCCCTGAGTCCTTCTGGTTCCTCTTTGTAAAGGTGGTTCTCGCTGGCCGTTCCTTGCTTGCTTCCTTCCTTCTGGTCTGGTCAAGGTCACCTCACACACTAAGCTTCCAGTCTTTTGCTTGGAGTCTTTTGCTTTGAGTCTTAGCTTCCAGTCCTTTCTCTCCAGATATCTGGAATGCCTATCTTTTTATCCCCCTGTCGTCACCCACCTCCTTTCTCCACCTGTCCTTGGCCTTCTGCCAATGGAGTCTCAGGAGGCAGGGTCTCAGTACCCAATGGTCTGGTTGATGACCTGTTGACAGGGTACCTGAGCCCGCCTTGAGAGGAGCGATGATTGCATGATGGGTTATTGGGAACTGTGAACAATAGGCCAATGAATCTTAAGTAGGAGCGACTATCAGTTGAAGGGATATCAGGAACTGTGGACAAAAGGCCAGTGAATCTCAAGTAGCAATGATAATCCGCGTGGTTCCCCCCCGCGTGGTTCCCAGCCGCGTGGTTCCCAGCCGCGTGGTTCACAGCCGCGTGGTTCACAGCCGCGTGGTTCACAGCCACGTGGTTCCCAGCCGCGTGGTTCCCAGCCACGTGGTTCCCAGCCGCGTGGTTCCCAGCCGCGTGGTTCCCAGCCGCGTGGTTCCCCCCCGCGTGGTTCCCAGCCGCGTGGTTCCCAGCCGCGTGGTTCCCCCCCGCGTGGTTCCCAGCCGCGTGGTTCCCAGCCGCGTGGTTCCCCCCCGCGTGGTTCCCAGCCGCGTGGTTCCCAGCCGCGTGGTTCCCCCCCGCGTGGTTCCCAGCCGCGTGGTTCCCAGCCGCGTGGTTCCCAGCCGCGTGGTTCCCAGCCGCGTGGTTCACAGCCGCGTGGTTCCCAGCCGCGTGGTTCCCAGCCGCGTGGTTCCCCCCGCGTGGTTCCCCCCCGCGTGGTTCCCAGCCGCGTGGTTCCCCCCCGCGTGGTTCCCAGCCGCGTGGTTCCCAGCCGCGTGGTTCCCAGCCGCGTGGTTCCCCCCGCGTGGTTGCCCCCCGCGTGGTTCCCAGCCGCGTGGTTCCCCCCCGCGTGGTTCCCAGCCGCGTGGTTCCCAGCCGCGTGGTTCCCCCCCGCGTGGTTCCCAGCCGTGTGGTTCCCAGCCGCGTGGTTCCCAGCCGCGTGGTTCCCAGCCGCGTGGTTCCCCCCGCGTGGTTCCCCCCCGCGTGGTTCCCAGCCGCGTGGTTCCCCCCCGCGTGGTTCCCAGCCGCGTGGTTCCCAGCCGCGTGGTTCCCAGCCACGTGGTTCCCAGCCGCGTGGTTCCCAGCCGCGTGGTTCCCCCCCGCGTGGTTCCCAGCCACGTGGTTCCCAGCCGCGTGGTTCCCAGCCGCGTGGTTCCCAGCCGCGTGGTTCCCAGCCACGTGGTTCCCCCCCGCGTGGTTCCCAGCCACGTGGTTCCCAGCCGCGTGGTTCCCAGCCGCGTGGTTCCCAGCCACGTGGTTCCCAGCCGCGTGGTTCCCAGCCGCGTGGTTCCCAGCCGCGTGGTTCCCAGCCACGTGGTTCCCAGCCGCGTGGTTCCCAGCCACGTGGTTCCCAGCCGCGTGGTTCCCAGCCGCGTGGTTCCCCCCCGCGTGGTTCCCAGCCGCGTGGTTCCCAGCCGCGTGGTTCCCCCCCGCGTGGTTCCCAGCCGCGTGGTTCCCAGCCGCGTGGTTCCCCCCCGCGTGGTTCCCAGCCGCGTGGTTCCCAGCCGCGTGGTTCCCCCCCGCGTGGTTCCCAGCCGCGTGGTTCCCAGCCGCGTGGTTCCCCCCCGCGTGGTTCCCAGCCGCGTGGTTCACAGCCACGTGGTTCCCAGCCGCGTGGTTCCCAGCCGCGTGGTTCCCCCCCGCGTGTTTCACAGCCACGTGGTTCCCAGCCGCGTGGTTCCCAGCCGCGTGGTTCCCCCCGCGTGGTTCACAGCCACGTGGTTCCCCCCCCGCGTGGTTCACAGCCACGTGGTTCCCAGCCGCGTGGTTCCCAGCCGCGTGGTTCCCAGCCGCGTGGTTCCCCCCCGCGTGGTTCCTAGCCACGTGGTTCCCAGACGCGTGGTTCCCAGCCGCGTGGTTCCCAGCCACGTGGTTCCCAGCCGCGTGGTTCCCCCCCGCGTGGTTCCCAGCCGCGTGGTTCACAGCCACGTGGTTCCCAGCCGCGTGGTTCCCAGCCGCGTGGTTCCCAGCCGCGTGGTTCCCAGCCGCGTGGTTCCCAGCCGCGTGGTTCCCCCCCGCGTGGTTCACAGCCACGTGGTTCCCAGCCGCGTGGTTCCCAGCCGCGTGGTTCCCCCCCGCGTGGTTCCCAGCCGCGTGGTTCCCAGCCGCGTGGTTCCCCCCCGCGTGGTTCCCCCCCGCGTGGTTCCCAGCCGCGTGGTTCCCAGCCGCGTGGTTCACAGCCACGTGGTTCCCAGCCACGTGGTTCCCAACCGCGTGGTTCCCAGCCGCGTGGTTCCCAGCCGCGTGGTTCACAGCCACGTGGTTCCCAGCCACGTGGTTCCCAACCGCGTGGTTCCCAGCCGCGTGGTTCCCAGCCACGTGGTTCCCCCCTGCGTGGTTCCCAGCCGCGTGGTTCCCAGCCGCGTGGTTCCCAGCCGCGTGGTTCACAGCCACGTGGTTCACAGCCGCGTGGTTCACAGCCACGTGGTTCCCAGCCGCGTGGTTCACAGCCACGTGGTTCCCAACCGCGTGGTTCACAGCCACGTGGTTCCCAGCCGCGTGGTTCACAGCCACGTGGTTCCCAGCCGCGTGGTTCACAGCCACGTGGTTCACAGCCGCGTGGTTCACAGCCGCGTGGTTCCCAGCCGCGTGGTTCCCAGCCGCGTGGTTCCCAGCCGCGTGGTTCCCCCCTGCGTGGTTCCCAGCCGCGTGGTTCCCAGCCGCGTGGTTCCCAGCCGCGTTGTTCCCCCCTGCGTGGTTCCCAGCCGCGTGGTTCACAGCCACGTGGTTCCCAACCGCGTGGTTCCCAGCCGCGTGGTTCCCAGCCGCGTGGTTCCCCCCTGCGTGGTTCCCAGCCGCGTGGTTCCCAGCCGCGTGGTTCCCAGCCGCGTGGTTCACAGCCACGTGGTTCCCAGCCGCGTGGTTCACAGCCACGTGGTTCCCAGCCGCGTGGATCCCCCCCGCGTGGTTCCCAGCCGCGTGGTTCCCAGCCGCGTGGTTCCCAGCCGCGTGGTTCCCCCCCGCGTGGTTCCCAGCCGCGTGGTTCCCAGCCGCGTGGTTCCCAGCCGCGTGGTTCACAGCCACGTGGTTCCCAGCCGCGTGGTTCCCAGCCGCGTGGTTCCCCCCCGCGTGGTTCACAGCCGCGTGGTTCCCAGCCGCGTGGTTCCCCCCCGCGTGTTTCACAGCCGCGTGGTTCACAGCCGCGTGGTTCCCAGCCACGTGGTTACCCCCCGCGTGGTTCCCAGCCGCGTGGTTCCCAGCCGCGTGGTTCCCAGCCGCGTGGTTCACAGCCACGTGGTTCCCAGCCGCGTGGTTCCCCCCCGCGTGGTTCCCAGCCGCGTGGTTCACAGCCGCGTGGTTCCCAGCCGCGTGGTTCCCCCCCGCGTGTTTCACAGCCGCGTGGTTCACAGCCGCGTGGTTCCCAGCCACGTGGTTACCCCCCGCGTGGTTCCCAGCCGCGTGGTTCCCCCCCGCGTGGTTCCCAGCCGCGTGGTTCCCAGCCACGTGGTTCCCAGCCGCGTGGTTCCCAGCCGCGTGGTTCCCCCCCCGCGTGGTTCCCAGCCGCGTGGTTCACAGCCGCGTGGTTCACAGCCGCGTGGTTCACAGCCGCGTGGTTCCCAGCCGCGTGGTTCCCAGCCGCGTGGTTCCCACCCGCGTGGTTCACAGCCGCGTGGTTCCCCCCCGCGTGGTTCCCAGCCGCGTGGTTCCCAGCCGCGTGGTTCCCAGCCGCGTGGTTCCCAGCAGCGTGGTTCCCAGCCGCGTGGTTCACAGCCGCGTGGTTCACAGCCGCGTGGTTCCGAGCCGCGTGGTTCCCAGCCGCGTGGTTCCCAGCCGCGTGGTTCCCAGCCGCGTGGTTCACAGCCGCGTGGTTCACAGCCGCGTGGTTCCCAGCCGCGTGGTTCCCAGCCGCGTGGTTCCCCCCCGCGTGGTTCCCAGCCGCGTGGTTCCCCCCCGCGTGGTTCCCTGCCACGTGGTTCACAGCCGCGTGGTTCCCAGCCGCGTGGTTCCCAGCCGCGTGGTTCACAGCCGCGTGGTTCCCAGCCGCGTGGTTCCCAGCCGCGTGGTTCCCAGCCGCGTGGTTCACAGCCGCGTGGTTCCCAGCCGCGTGGTTCCCAGCCGCGTGGTTCCCAGCCGCGTGGTTCCCAGCCGCGTGGTTCCCAGCCGCGTGGTTCCCAGCCGCGTGGTTCCCAGCCGCGTGGTTCCCCCCCGCGTGGTTCACAGCCGCGTGGTTCCCAGCCGCGTGGTTCCCAGCCGCGTGGTTCCCAGCCGCGTGGTTCACAGCCGCGTGGTTCCCAGCCGCGTGGTTCACAGCCGCGTGGTTCACAGCCGCGTGGTTCCCCCCCGCGTGGTTCCCAGCCGCGTGGTTCCCCCCCGCGTGGTTCACAGCCGCGTGGTTCCCCCCCGCGTGGTTCACAGCCGCGTGGTTCACAGCCGCGTGGTTCACAGCCGCGTGGTTCCCAGCCGCGTGGTTCACAGCCGCGTGGTTCCCCCCCGCGTGGTTCCCAGCCGCGTGGTTCACAGCCGCGTGGTTCACAGCCACGTGGTTCCCAGCCGCGTGGTTCACAGCCGCGTGGTTCACAGCCGCGTGGTTCCCCCCCCGCGTGGTTCACAGCCGCGTGGTTCACAGCCGCGTGGTTCACAGCCGCGTGGTTCACAGCCGCGTGGTTCCCAGCCGCGTGGTTCCCAGCCGCGTGGTTCACAGCCGCGTGGTTCCCAGCCGCGTGGTTCACAGCCGCGTGGTTCCCCCCCGCGTGGTTCCCAGCCGCGTGGTTCCCAGCCGCGTGGTTCCCAGCCGCGTGGTTCACAGCCGCGTGGTTCACAGCCACGTGGTTCACAGCCGCGTGGTTCCCAGCCGCGTGGTTCCCAGCCGCGTGGTTCCCAGCCGCGTGGTTCACAGCCGCGTGGTTCCCAGCCGCGTGGTTCACAGCCGCGTGGTTCACAGCCGCGTGGTTCACAGCCACGTGGTTCACAGCCGCGTGGTTCCCAGCCGCGTGGTTCACAGCCGCGTGGTTCCCCCCTGCGTGGTTCCCAGCCGCGTGGTTCCCAGCCGCGTGGTTCACAGCCGCGTGGTTCACAGCCGCGTGGTTCACAGCCGCGTGGTTCCCAGCCGCGTGGTTCACAGCCGCGTGGTTCCCAGCCGCGTGGTTCACAGCCGCGTGGTTCCCCCCCGCGTGGTTCCCAGCCGCGTGGTTCCCAGCCGCGTGGTTCCCAGCCGCGTGGTTCACAGCCGTGTGGTTCCCAGCCGCGTGGTTCACAGCCGCGTGGTTCACAGCCACGTGGTTCACAGCCGCGTGGTTCCCAGCCGCGTGGTTCCCAGCCGCGTGGTTCCCAGCCGCGTGGTTCACAGCCGCGTGGTTCCCAGCCGCGTGGTTCCCAGCCGCGTGGTTCACAGCCGCGTGGTTCACAGCCGCGTGGTTCACAGCCACGTGGTTCACAGCCACGTGGTTCCCAGCCGCGTGGTTCACAGCCGCGTGGTTCCCAGCCGCGTGGTTCACAGCCGCGTGGTTCCCAGCCGCGTGGTTCCCAGCCGCGTGGTTCCCAGCCGCGTGGTTCACAGCCGCGTGGTTCCCAGCCGCGTGGTTCACAGCCGCGTGGTTCACAGCCGCGTGGTTCACAGCCGCGTGGTTCACAGCCGCGTGGTTCCCAGCCGCGTGGTTCCCCCCCGCGTGGTTCCCAGCCGCGTGGTTCCCAGCCGCGTGGTTCCCAGCCGCGTGGTTCCCCCCCGCGTGGTTCACAGCCGCGTGGTTCCCAGCCGCGTGGTTCCCCCCCCGCGTGGTTCCCAGCCGCGTGGTTCCCAGCCGCGTGGTTCCCCCCCGCGTGGTTCCCAGCCGCGTGGTTCACAGCCGCGTGGTTCACAGCCGCGTGGTTCCCAGCCGCGTGGTTCCCAGCCGCGTGGTTCCCCCCCGCGTGGTTCCCAGCCGCGTGGTTCCCCCCCGCGTGGTTCCCTGCCACGTGGTTCACAGCCGCGTGGTTCCCAGCCGCGTGGTTCCCAGCCGCGTGGTTCACAGCCGCGTGGTTCACAGCCGCGTGGTTCCCAGCCGCGTGGTTCACAGCCGCGTGGTTCACAGTCGCGTGGTTCCCAGCCGCGTGGTTCACAGCCGCGTGGTTCCCAGCCGCGTGGTTCACAGCCGCGTGGTTCCCAGCCGCGTGGTTCCCAGCCGCGTGGTTCACAGCCGCGTGGTTCACAGCCGCGTGGTTCCCAGCCGCGTGGTTCCCCCCCGCGTGGTTCCCAGCCGCGTGGTTCACCCCCGCGTGGTTCCCAGCCGCGTGGTTCCCCCCCGCGTGGTTCCCAGCCGCGTGGTTCACCCCCGCGTGGTTCCCAGCCGCGTGGTTCACAGCCGCGTGGTTCACAGCCGCGTGGTTCACAGCCGCGTGGTTCCCCCCCGCGTGGTTCCCAGCCGCGTGGTTCCCCCCCGCGTGGTTCCCAGCCGCGTGGTTCCCCCCCGCGTGGTTCACAGCCGCGTGGTTCCCAGCCGCGTGGTTCCCCCCCGCGTGGTTCCCAGCCGCGTGGTTCCCCCCCGCGTGGTTCCCAGCCGCGTGGTTCCCAGCCGCGTGGTTCCCAGCCGCGTGGTTCCCAGCCGCGTGGTTCCCAGCCGCGTGGTTCACAGCCGCGTGGTTCCCAGCCGCGTGGTTCACAGCCGCGTGGTTCACAGCCGCGTGGTTCCCCCCCGCGTGGTTCCCAGCCGCGTGGTTCCCCCGCGTGGTTCACAGCCGCGTGGTTCCCAGCCGCGTGGTTCCCAGCCGCGTGGTTCCCCCCCGCGTGGTTCACAGCCGCGTGGTTCACAGCCGCGTGGTTCACAGCCGCGTGGTTCCCAGCCGCGTGGTTCACAGCCGCGTGGTTCCCCCCCGCGTGGTTCCCAGCCGCGTGGTTCACAGCCGCGTGGTTCACAGCCGCGTGGTTCACAGCCGCGTGGTTCCCAGCCGCGTGGTTCACAGCCGCGTGGTTCCCAGCCGCGTGGTTCACAGCCGCGTGGTTCCCCCCCGCGTGGTTCCCAGCCGCGTGGTTCCCAGCCGCGTGGTTCCCAGCCGCGTGGTTCACAGCCGCGTGGTTCCCAGCCGCGTGGTTCCCAGCCGCGTGGTTCACAGCCACGTGGTTCCCCCCCGCGTGGTTCCCAGCCGCGTGGTTCACAGCCGCGTGGTTCCCAGCCGCGTGGTTCACAGCCGCGTGGTTCCCAGCCGCGTGGTTCCCAGCCGCGTGGTTCACAGCCGCGTGGTTCCCAGCCGCGTGGTTCACAGCCGCGTGGTTCCCAGCCGCGTGGTTCCCAGCCGCGTGGTTCCCCCCCGCGTGGTTCCCAGCCGCGTGGTTCCCAGCAGCGTGGTTCACAGCCGCGTGGTTCCCAGCCGCGTGGTTCCCCCCCCGCGTGGTTCCCAGCCGCGTGGTTCCCAGCCGCGTGGTTCCCAGCCGCGTGGTTCCCCCCCGCGTGGTTCCCAGCCGCGTGGTTCCCAGCCGCGTGGTTCCCAGCCGCGTGGTTCACAGCCGCGTGGTTCCCAGCCGCGTGGTTCACAGCCGCGTGGTTCCCCCCCGCGTGGTTCCCCCCCGCGTGGTTCCCAGCCGCGTGGTTCCCAGCCGCGTGGTTCCCAGCCGCGTGGTTCACAGCCGCGTGGTTCCCAGCCGCGTGGTTCCCAGCAGCGTGGTTCACAGCCACGTGGTTCCCCCCCGCGTGGTTCCCCCCCGCGTGGTTCCCAGCCGCGTGGTTCCCAGCCGCGTGGTTCCCAGCCGCGTGGTTCACAGCCGCGTGGTTCCCAGCCGCGTGGTTCCCAGCCGCGTGGTTCCCAGCCGTGTGGTTCCCCCCCGCGTGGTTCCCAGCCACGTGGTTCCCAGCCACGTGGTTCCCCCCCGCGTGGTTCCCAGCCACGTGGTTCCCAGCAGCGTGGGGTGGCTTCAATGGGAAATCCCATTGGGAGTAACGGGAGCTGAGAATCCCGCCGCCAGCGAACGGTGCGCCTCCTCCCGCTGCCGAGGAACAGGCGGTTCGGGGACAGGAGAATCCCGCCCACCATGCTGTTCTCTTGATCCCCTCAGTATTCATGTATGTTGAGCCGTTTCCTTCCGTGTTTACTGTGGTGCATTTATTTTGTAATGTTGTTGCACACTGTTTTACAAAAATGTAAAATCTTAATAAAGGTACTTTTTAAAAAAAAACTGCCAGTTCTGACATTTCTATAAATCCGAATGTTAAACTGCAAAGTAAGTCATTAATACGCAGAAACTTTCCCAAGCAACGGTTGAAGGAATTAACTGCCACAATATATGCTTTAATGTATTTTGATACACAGCCAATCCCATTGTATAGGTTGCACTGGTCTATCATTGCCACTTCTTCATGAATCACCTCAGTCTTCTACTAGAATATTGTTACTGCAACGATGCTGCCAGGGGTAGCAAACATTTTTATTCCCATCTTGTCCTTGATTCATACAGGAACATTGGGCGGAGTACTCCCATTTGGGACTAATTTCTATGGTAGCTGAGCGTGGACAGGGGATGTTTCCCCCTGTGAAGGCTAGCAGGAAACTACACCTTATCTACTGTCCCTGATATAATTACTTATGCATCCTGAGGTTTGGCGCTGGATTCCATGATGGGGCGAGCATGATGGTGCGCATCCTGCCATCATATCCAGGGTTCTATATCGAAAGGTGCCCGACCTCACTGACCCACCATTGAATCAGGAGGAATGGCTTCCTGAAGAATGGATCTACAGGAACACGCTTGAGGCTGGCTGGATGATTGACCACCTCGATGACAGTGAAGCTGGAAGATCCAGCTGATAGATGCCACCCCCCATCCACTGTTGCTGTGCCCCGGGGTCCAAGGTCACTGACGGCCTCCATCCCGGACTCCGAAGATAGCCCTGGGCATTCTTCAGTTAGGTCCCGACTTTTTGCATGCCGCATTGGCCCAGCCGCGTTCTGGATTGGCATGTTTCTCGGTTGGCGTCGCGGAGAATTGGGCGTGTGGGGGGGGGGGGGGGTGGAGTTTTCTGCCAGGCCTTATTGACCTTATTGAGGTATCAGCTGACGTGGTGGACAAAGAAACAATCACACAAAATATTTTGCACAACTGAATATTACTGTTTAAAACACAAGATAAACATTGAATTGCTCTTTAGATATTTTGCACAAATCACTCTTTATTAATGCTTAAAAGACTGAACGGTTCTTTATTCTATAGTTGAAGTACTGATTATTTGTTACAATGAACCACGAGACTCAAGGCTTGGACTCAGACATTACTCATTGCAAGGTGAGGAGACCAATCTCTATTATATTGGACCGGTCTTCTTCTGTTGGGGTCCCGGACTCAGGCTGGTCTTCGTACGTGATGGTTGGTCCCACAGGCACCTCGGCTAACGTTGCTAACCTCTCCCTTTTTTATCTAGTTTCTTCCAACATCGAGAAAGTTCTTTAGCCACGTACACAGATGACCTGTTACCCGTTTTCCTCAGTGTTAGCTTGCAAGAACAGCTCACATCTGCTGGCCTTGCTTTCTTTATCTGTGTGTTGAGTACATCTTATCAACAC
This sequence comes from Scyliorhinus torazame, assembly GCF_047496885.1. Lineage (NCBI taxonomy): Eukaryota > Metazoa > Chordata > Chondrichthyes > Carcharhiniformes > Scyliorhinidae > Scyliorhinus > Scyliorhinus torazame. The sequence continues at coordinate 303,183,864 of NC_092710.1, forward strand.
TTGCTCACAAAGACAAGCTGCTACTTTGCCTTGCGTTGAGTAAGGTAGGCTACTTTTCCCATCATGCTTTGCAGACGTTTAGTTGTTGGTCAAATGGATACAGCCTTCATCTGCATCCCATTAGCGGAATGCTGGCTCCCACCAATGCTGCCATGGTGATCAGCATTGGAAAATCCTGCTGTAGTTTCAAGCCAGAGTGAAACTGATTTTTGGACCTCCTGCCAAACTCTTCCCCTCCCCCGCCTGCCCGCCATTGATCCTGCCGGTGGGGGTGGGAGAATTCAGCCCATTATTTCCCTGCCAGCAACCACGCCACAGAAATAGAAAGTAAGTGTTCGTATTTTATTCAACGGTGTATTAGAGTGTAGGGGATTACAGCTCAGCCTGATCCCATCCTTAACCCATCAATACGCATCAAGCCTTTCCAAAATGATTCACTAGTAAGAAATTGGGAGTGGGGCTAGGAAAGTCCAGGTTTGTCTCCTGGCTGGCTCGGAGTTCGAACTTGTTTGATGCAGATTCAATGGGCCGAATGGCCACCTTCTGAACTGTCGGAATTTAGGGGGCATGGTAACATAGTGGTTAGCATAGTTGCTTCGCAGCTCCAGGGTCCCAGGTTCGACAGGGTCACTGTCTGTGCAGAGTCTGCACGTTCTCCCCGTGTCTGCGTGGGTTTCCTCCGGGTGCTCCGGTTTCTTCCCACAGTCCAAAGAAGTGCAGGTTAAGTGGATTGGCCATGCTAAATTGCCCCTTAGTGTCCAAAGAAGGTTAGGAGGGGTTATTGGGTTATGGGGATAGGGTGGAGGTGTGGGTTTAGGTAGGATGCTTTTCCAAGGGCCGGTGCAGACTCGATGGGCCGAATGGCCTCCTTCTGCACTGTAAATGCTATGATTCTATGACACCAGTTCACTTCTCCTTTCCCTAACTCGGTGGTGCCTGGGACAAATATTGTACCCTTGCTGCAATTCCGGCATAAATCAGCACAGCCTGAGATCAAAACTGGGGGCTTCGTGTTCACATGACCCGGTTGCATTGTGGGCCCCATATTTACTTACTGACCTATTAAGGGAGCTTTGCAAACATCCCTGAATAAGGATGAAGACTATTGTTGGTGCACCTTCACTGTCAGTCTGCAGCAAGGAGTGAGAGCAGCTTTAACTTGGTAGAATTAGCACATGGACAACACCGACTTGGTATTACCTTTGCAATAGTGGATAATAGATTATATTCGAGGCAACATTGGATTTTTGAGGCAGGAGTGCAGTTGATTAAAAGGTGGATTACAGAGACTGCAGTTTACAATGAGTGACAACAGAGGCTGAGGAGACCTGATTCTGGAAAGCACTTGTGAACTCGATGGGGATAAGCGATGTCACTGGACTTGTGATCCAGAGACCTGGGGTAATACTCTCGAGACCCGGGTTTACCCGTCATCGACCTAGGCACTGGAAATGACAATGGCAAATCCAGTCCTGTCAATCAATCCTTCAATGTCCTCCTTACTATCATCTAGGGGCTTGTGCCAAAGTTGGGAGAGCTGCCTCACAGACTCGTCAAGCAATAGCCTGTACACAACCCGGCCAATTGCCTCCCTATCAGTCTATTCTCAACTCAAGATGGCGCCGGAGCATGGCGACTCTCTACGAGCTCTGCCCCACAGATCCTCTTCCTACATCTCTCATAACCATACTAACCTTTTAAAACTTAATTCTGAAACTAATACTATCTCTAACCATGCTCTTTTATGTTTACTTACAGGTCTGGAGATACTCCAACGTCCGTGGACCAACTTCCATGACCAGACATGACCCGACCCAGGAGGACTCATCCAGTGACCCGACCCTGACCTCAACCTGGAAGCGGAAGAGACCCGACACCGAGGCCTGAAATGAAAGACCCCTCCCACCCGGGTTATCCTCTCTTCCAACCTCTGCCATCGGGCAGAAGATACAAAAGTCTGAGAACACGCACTAACAGACTGAAAACAGCTTCTTTCCGCTGTTACCAGACTTCTGAAAGTCTTATGACTGAACTGATCTCTCTATGCTTCACCCAATGTTATTAATATTATGTATTTACATTGTGTATTTATCGTTTGTCCTATGTTTTTCATGTATGGAACAATCCGCCTGGACTGTACGCAGACAATACTTTTCACTGTACTTCGGTATATGTGACAATAAATCTAAATCAATCATGAGTAAAGTGATGGAAGGAGTCATCGACAGTGCTATCAAGCAGCAATTACTCAGCAATAACCTGCTCACAGATGCTCAGTTTGGGTTCCGTCAGGGTCACTCAGCTCCTGACCTCATTACAGCCTTGGTTCAGACATGGACAATAGAGCTGAACTCCAGAGGTGAGGTGAGAGTGACTGCCCTTGACATCAAGGCAGCATTTGACCGAGTTTGGCATCAAGGAGCCCGAGCTAAACTGGGGCCAATAGGAAAACACTCCACTGGTTGGATTCATACCCGGCACAAAGGAAGATGGTTGTTGGAGGTTAGTCACCTCAGCTCCAGGACATCACTGCAGGAGTTCCTCAGGGTAGTTTCCTAGGCCCAACCTCTTCAGCTGCTTCATCAATAACCTTCCTTCCAACATAAGGGCAGATGTATGGGATGTTCGCTGATGATTGCACAATGTTCAGCACCATTTGCGACTCCTCAGACACTAAAGCAGGCCACGTGCAAATGCAGCAAGATCTGGACAATAAAGTGCTGACAAGTGGCAAGTGATATTCGGGCCCTGCAAGTGCCAGGCAATGACCATACCCAATAAAAGATAATCAAACCATCGCCCATTGACAATGGCATTACTATCACTGAATCCCCCATTATCAACATCTTGGGGGTTACCATTAACCAGAAACTGAACTGGACTAGCCATATTAATACTGTGGCTACAAGTGTAGATCAGAGGCAATACTGCAGCAAGTAACTCACCTCCTGTGTATTCCTATGTAGTTCCGTGTCATACTTTTACAATTCTTCAAAGTGCCTTGGACACGTTTAAGACGAAGGTGATAAAATCTTTTCTCTTTAAGGGCCTTGAGTCTTTTGAATTCTCTTCCCCAGAGGAGGGTGGAGGCAAGTTCAGTGAATATATTTAAGGAAGAGGTAAATAGATTCTGGACTAACAAGAGAGGAGGTGGATGTGGAGTCGAGGCCACAGTCAGATCAGCTATGATCTGATCAGCTATGAAGAGAGGCTGGTTGGGTTGGGATTGTTCTCCTTGGAGCAGAGAAGGCTGAGGGGGATCTGATTGCGGTGTACAAAATCATGAAGGACTGTGGATAAGGTAGATGGAAAGAAACCTTTCCCCTTAAAAGTGGGGTCAATAACCAGGGGGCATGTAATGAGCAGGAGCTTTTTCTGTTAAAACACATCTGGTTCCCTAATATATAATTTTGGGAAGGAAATTTGCCGCCCTTACCTGGTCTGGCCTACATGTGACTCCAGACCCACAGCAATGTGGTTGACTTATAAATGCCCTCAGGTATGGGTAATAAATGCTGGTCTTCGGCACCATGAGGCAGCAGTGCTAACCACTACACCACCGTGCCTCCCTCAACACGGTTTTGTGCGGAGAAGGTCATGTCTTACCAACTTGATAGAGTTTTTTGAGGAGGTGACAAAATTAATTGATGACAAAATTAATTGATGTGGGAAGGACTGTGGGTATCATGGACTTTGATAAGGTGCCTCTTGGCAGGTACAATATTGTAGCAGACTGGTACAATAGGTAATGTCGCATGGGATTCGGTGGGCTAGCTAGATAAAGCTGGCAATAGGAAACGGAGAGTAACAGTGGAAGGGAGATTCTCAGAAGTTTTCTTTTATTCTGTTATGGGCCAGGGTTTAGAGAGCCCCAAAGTGTATCATGGAGTTCATCTGACCCACAACTTTGAATAGATTGTGGTTATGGGAGCACACGGGCCCACTCTGCAGGTGTGATGCAACAGAAATCTACAGTACCTTTAAATTAAAACACTATTTATTTATGAAACCAGTTAACACTTTATAAACCCACAGTAAACATCTTAACAACTATCAACACCAATAAATCCCCCAAAGAATACAGTACTCTCTAAGTAACTCTTAATCTTTCCTTGCAACATCCATAAGACAAAAGAACCCTTTTTACAGAAAGACGTCAGGTTTAACTTCACTACTGAGAACAGTTACCACTTTGAAATCACCAAATGAACATTCCCCAGTCTGCAGAGATTCACATCCTGCTGTGATTGCAGCTTCTCCAGATCTAAAACGAAACTAAACACACCCTGTAGCTGAAGCCAAAGTGAAAGTAAAAGCAGAGAGACAGATATCACTGATAAACACCCATTTCTTAAAGGTACATCCACTGCAGAAATTTTTCAAAACACCCATTTCTTAAAGGTACTCTCACATGACAATTCATTCATAGGATTATTGCCCATCCCTAATTAAAGGGGCAGTCAACCACATTGATGTGGATCTGAAGTCACATGTAGGTCAGGATGACAGGTTTCCCTCAAGGATATTTGGGTTTTTACAACAATCGACAATGATTCAGAACGCAGCCATTTTACGTGGCTACACCTGACATCCAGGCAGCGTGCACAACGCATACATCGCGTACAACGCGTAAATCGACCTTTAATTCCAGATTTTTACTGAACTCAAATTTCACCACCTGCAGTGGTGAGATTTGAACCTGGGTCCCCAGAGCATTAGCTTAGATCTCTGGTTCACTAGTTCAGTGACAATACCACTGTGCCATTGCCTCCCCATAGAGACTTGCAACTAATGGTGTTCCATAGGGATCAGTGCTGGGACCACTGTTGTTTGTAATATATATTAATGATCTGGAAGAAAATGTAGATAGTCGGATTAACAAGTTTGCAGATGATACTAAGATAGGTGGAATTGCAGATAGTGAAGGGGATTGTCAGAGAATACAGCAGAATGCAGATAGATTGGAGAGTTGGGCAGAGAAATGGCAGAATCGACAAATGCGAGGTGATGCATTTTGGAAGATCAAATTCAGGTGTGAATTATATAGTAAATGGCAAAACCTTTAGGAGCATTGAAATGCAGAGGGATCTGGGCGTTCAGGTCCATAGTTCCAAGAAAGTGGCAATGCAAGTGGATAAGGTGGTCAAGAAGGCATATGGCATGCTTGCCTTCATCGGCCAGGGCATTGAGTAAAAGAGTTGGCATGTCATGCTACATTTGACGTCCTGCTCTGCCAGCCCAGGCTCCATGCCCGGATCGTCCAGGACATCCTCCTCCTCTTCCTCTTCAGATGTGGCCTAACATTCTTCCTTCTCCTCCAGCATGTCGCCCCTGTGCTGCATGATATTATGAAGTATTCAGCAGGCCAGCACAATGCTCAAGACCCTCCACGGGCTAGGTTGGAGCACCCCACCAGAGCGGTCCAGGCATCGAAAGCGCATCTTGAGGATGCCGAAGCAACGCTCAATGACACTCCTGGTTGCATCATGGGCGTCATTATAACGGATCTCCCCGTCCATCTGGGGCTTCCAGGCAGGCGCCATTAGCCATAGCATCAGCAGGTCACCCTTATCACCCAAGGGATCCCCTCACCCAAGGAATCGCCTTGAAGGTGCCGGGAACCTCAGAGTGCGCCAGGATGTACGCGTTGTGCACGCTGCCTGGATGTCAGGTGTAGCCATGTAAAATGGCTGCGTTCCGATTAATCTGGCCAAAACCCAGTTTAAAATGGCTAACCCAAAAGACTGCTGGGAAAAGCAGCCAAGAAGACACAAGCAGGCAGCTGCAGACAGTATTGCATATTCGGCTCTGGGAAGTTAGCCCAGATCGATAGCCCATCAACCCAGGTATTTGCAGTTACATTCAGGACTGTTTGCAGCCCATCTATCCAGACATCTGCAGTTAAATCGGCTATCAACGGGAACAATTGCAACATCTTAGCAATTGAATACCGGGCCAGACCTGTCGGCGCCTGCAGTGGCCGAAACAAAGACAGGTGAGCGACCACCCCCCGATCGAGGAATTGCCTCACCATTGGACACATCGACCCCAGGGATTGGGGGCAAATCCAATCACTTGGGACTCAGGGTCAAGGGCCGCCCCGGGAGGCGGGAAGCCCCTGGGCCCTATAAAAGTGAGGGGCCAAGTTCAGATCTCTCTCTCTCTCCTCTTCGCCTGCTCGAGACCTTCGCAAGAACAGCAACCGGCAACAGTAAGTTTGAATCCAGCGATCGCTATCCGGTAGAGACACCTAGCCACCGACCTGTAGTAGCCTTTTGAATCCCGCGGGCCAGATCTGATTGGACAAGCCATTCGTTTCCCTGACCTGGTGGGCTCTTCCTAAGTTAAGTATTGGCCAGTAGTGATAGGTTTATTATATAGATAGTAGTATTAGGGTATTAATATTGCTTGTTGTATATAATAAATGACCGTTGTTTTAATCCTTACTAAGCGGTGTGCTGTATTATTAATCATAACCTGAATTTGAACCACGTGGCGGTATCATAAAGATACCTGGCGACTCATGAGCAAAGGTGACGTAATCAGAGCAAATAGACTAAAGCTAAAAAGAGCAACACAGGCACAGATGTGCATGATGTGCATCTGGTGGTCACACACCATCTGCACATTCAGTGCCTAGAACCACTTCCTATTGAGGAAGGGCATCCCCTGATGAGCCGGCGTTCGTAGGGTGACATGTGCCATCAATCACCCCCTTGACCTGGTTAGCTGGTGTTTTCGGGAGAACAGGCGGTCCAACAGCTCCTCAAAGGACAGGGGCGGATGGTATAGACATGCCCTGGTGTGGTGCCTCATTCACATGTCCTCCTTGGCCTGTTGAATGGCCGACACTCAAGCCTCACCACTGGCCTCTGTTCTTCTTTTTTTGTTATAAATTTAGAGTACCCAATTATTTTTTTTCTAATTAAGGGGCAATTTAGCGTGGCCAATCCACCTACCCTGCACATCTTTGGGTTGTAGGAGTGAAACCCACGCAAACATGGGGAGAATGTGTAAACTCCACACGGACAGTGACCCAGGGCCGAGATTCGAACCTGGGTCCTCAGTGCCGTAGAGTCAGTGCTAACCACTGCGCCACGTGCCGCCCTTGGCCCCTGCTCTTCTGGGCAGGCTCTTCTTGTGCAGGCCCTGTGCCTCCAGCCTCCGTGTCTCTGCAACAGCGGCTATGGACAAGCTGATAGTGAGCATCGTTGGTGGTGGAAGCAGGGACGATAGTGACATTTAAGGGGCATCTTGACAAATACATGAATAGGATGGGAATAGAGGGATACGGACCCAGGAAGAGTTGAAGATTGTAGTTTAGTCGGGCAGCATGGTCGGCACAGGCTTGGAGGGCCGAAGGGCCTGTTCCTGTGCTGAACTTTTCTTTGTTCTTTGTACTCCGAAATACAGTCTCTGCAGGGGTGGGGGGGGGGGGGGGCGGGGGGAATGAGAAGAAATGTTAGCAAGATGAGTATTCCCTTGTCCATCCAAAGCCACCAGGTTACATAGTCATCCAGAGCTGCACTGCTGCGCTACCCTCAACACGTCCCCCTCAAAGCCTCACCACCCCCACCCCTCACCCGGCTCCCTCGATATGTTGCTGTCTGCACTGCATCCCTGTCCCCATCACAGAGTGGCACTGGGCCTGTGATGTGGGGAGCCTCTATCTTCACCAGCCGTCCCTGCCAACACGGGTACAGGTAGCTGCTGCCTCACATGTCAGCGACAGGCTCTGCGCTCCCCGTCTTGTTTCTGTGGGTGACCTCATTAGGTGTGTTCCTGCCAGCAAGATGGCACCTGGTTGTGCAGCGGAGAGGGTCACAGTGTGCCACCATTTGCTTAGAGGCCTGTATGTGGGCAGGGCCTAGAGATGGGGGTGAGTGAGAGAAGTGTGCGTCTGTTGGGAGCGTAGCTGCAGTGTGATGTGGGTCCTGGGTGTGACACACAAGTTGTGACAACCTGATTGGTGGGCAGGATGGGCCGGAGCAGGAGTGTGGTGGACGGGCAGGACTTGGAGCCAGCTGGTGGTTCTGAGGGGTGGGCTGGCTGTTAGAGTCACTGGTGAGGCCTCTGTCCTGAGAGGGAGGGAGTGTGTCAGGGAGGGTGCCAGAGGGTGCTGTGCCCTTTGCTTGGGTTAATCATTAACTGTTTAACATACTCTGACTGTGGGCTAACACGATACTAGCTTTAACTAAAGACCTTTGCCTTGTGCTAACCAGTCGATGCACTCAGCACATGGTGAATATCTGTGCTGCAGGCTGTGAGCTCTGTCCTCCCAGCTAGCTGCAGCTTGAATGAGCGGGAACTCTGATGCCCCCTGTCTTTATAGTGCGTGTGCTCTCACTGGTGATTGGCTGCGGTGTTGTGTGTGCTGATTGGTCCCACTGTGTGTCCATCAGTGTGTGTCTGCACCATGATATACTGCTGAATATTATGACACCCCCGGCCCAGGGAGTCACCCCCCGCAAAACCAACCATTTTGGAGAGTTTCTTTAAAGAGTTTACTTACCTTCTCGCTCCCCCTCAACAGCCATGGCGCCCAGGCCCAGCTCCTAAATACTTGCACCAATTTGCACCCCGTGGCTTCCACCTAAGAGGGGCGGAACATCGCCGAAGGTGGAGCATAAAGTGTCCAACCCACGATTGATATTAAAATGGCGACTTCCGGTGGTGGCCATGGTGTGAGTGGTCGCACATTTGGCAGCTCCCGCTCAAGGTGGTTTTTTCCGTACTTTTCCCCGGATATGGTTTTTAGCAAAAGGTGTAGAGTTGGTGGAGGAAAGTTATATTCCTCTGGTGAGGTCGGTGGATGGACTTGTGGAGAAGTGGGTTCAGAACAAAGAAGTTGTAAGAACAAGAAAGTCCTTGTGCGATTCAGGGGAAGATGGCGGCGAGTAAGGGGTCGGCCCTACCAGCCCAATGGTCGACGGAGCAGTTGGTGGACTTTCTGAACGAAACGTTCAGTCAATAGAGGAGGGCGGCCCCGGAGGACTTGGCGGATGTGACGGACCCGCTGAAAGCCGGGGTCGACCTTGTTAGAACTGAGGATCAAGAAGTGGCGATCCAGAAGGTGGAGGAGGCGGTGGGGGAGCACGAGGAGCAGCTCCCCTCGTTGGCGACTGAGGTTGGGATGTTGAGGGAGACCCAGAAGCAGCTCAAGGAGAAGGTGGAGGATTTGGAGAGTCAGAACCTGAGAATAGTGGGGATGCCGTAGGGCATCGCGTGAACTAATGAGGGAGGGGGTCTTCGACCAGACCCACTGGGTGCTTAGGACGTTGATGAGGAAGCTGCAGGTGAACAAGCCGCCGCGGCTACACCGGATTTTGGACAAATAGCAGGTCTTGCCGTGGGCCAGGCAGACGAGGAGATGTGCCTGGCATGGTAACGGGCTCCAGATATACCAGGACCTGGGTGCGGAACTAGCCAAGAAGAGAGCTCGATTCAACCGAGTCAAGGCTGCCCTCTTTAAGAAGGGGGTGAAGTTTGAGATGTTGTACCCGGTCCGCCTCTGGGCGGCCCACAATGGCCGCGAGTATTATTTTGGAACACCGGAGAAGGCAGCGGAGTTTTTGAGAGACAATGGACTGGCAGGGGAGGGAGGACACTGAACTTTGGAGGGAATGTGAGGTGGTGTTGATTTTCCCTGCCCCTCTTTTTGTGATGCGGAGATGCTGGCGTTGGACTGGGGTGAGCACAGTAAGAAGTCTTACAACACCAGGTTGTGATGAATGGGTAATGTGGCTTTAAGATCATGCATGTAATGTCCCTTTAAGACCAGGTTTGGAACCCTGGGGGACTCCGCCTCGGCTCCACCTCCCAGGGGCCGGATATAAGGTGACGTCCTGTGAGCACTCATCTCTCTGGCTGGCGAAGTTCTTCGTTTTACGAGTACACTCTCTTGTGTCATGATTGAGGATATATCACAGGTTAAAGTCCAACAGGTTTGCTTCAAATCACTATCTTTCGGAGCCCTGCTCCTTCCTCTTTTTGTTGCATTGCTTTGTGCTCCTTTTTCAGGTGATGGGCAGGGGAGAACCTCTCTTCTCTTAGGGGTTGTTCAGGTTTTTTATGGGGTTCTTTGGTGGGAGGCCGGAGGGCGGGTGGAGAGTGAGTGCACCTTTTTTCCTTTTATTCTTTGTTATGATTGTTTGCACTATGGCAGTGTGCGAGCGGGGGGGGGGGATCAGTGAGGGGGTAGGATGCTTAGCACCATGGGCAGGGGCTGCCAGGGTAGCTGGGATAGTTCACGGGATCAGGTGGTTCGAGCTTTAGAGGGGGGTGGGATTGTTGTTTTGTTTAGGGGAGGGGGGTGGGGACTGCTGACGGGGATGGGGCTGTTGATGTGCTGTAAGGATGGAGTTGGTGACTCCCGAGGGTGGGCCTGGCGGGTTGCGGGATGTGGGCCGGGGCTGGCCCAAGAAGGGTTATGGTTGATCGGCAGGGGAGGGGGGTGAGAGGGCTGAATGGGCCAGTCAGACGGTCGCGCATGCTCGCATACCCGAGGAGCTTAAAGGCGGATGTGGCATTTTTACAGGAAATGCATTTGAAGATTGGGGACCAGACTCGGCTCAGGAAAGTGTGGGTCGGGCAAATCTTCCATTCAGGATTAGATATGAATTTGCGGGGGGCGGCGGTGCTGATAAATAAGCGGGTAGCGTTTGGGGAATATGGCAGCAGATTCGGGGGAAAGTTGGCGATGGTGAGTGGGAAATTGGAGGGGATGCCAGTGGTTCCAGAATGTGGCGACTAGGGGCATTTCACAGTAACTTCATTTGAAGCCTACTTGTGACAATAAGCGATCTTTATTTCATTTCATTCCATGTGCACAGGGTGTACTCGCAGATCAATTACTTCGTGGTGGACAAGACTTTGCAAGCGGGGCTGGTCAACTCAGGGTATTCAGCGGTTGTGATCTCTGACCACGCGCCACATTGGGTGGACTTGCAAGTGGACCGGGGGGGAGGGGCCAGCGTCCGATTAGATGTGGGGTTGCTAGCGGATGAGGAAGTGTTGGAGCGGGTGAAGTGTATTCAGGGGTATATGGAGCTGAATGACACGGGTGAGGTTTCAGCCACCACGCTATGGTAGGCGCTTAAGGCTGTGGTCAGGCGGGAGTTTATCTTGATCCGAGCGCATAAGGACGAGACGGAGCGGGCAGAGATGGCTCGGCTGGTGGATGGGATCCTGTGGGTGGAGAGGAGGTACACGGAGGACACGAAGGCAGGGTTGTTGAAGGAGCGGCAGCAGCTCCAGATGGAGTTCGGGCTGGCGTGAAGGCAGTGGGGGCAGGTACGGAGGACCAGGGGGGCAGTGTATGAATACGGGGAGAGGGCGAGCAGGATGCTGGCTCACCTACTTAGGAAGCGGGAGGCTGGATTGAGTTGGGAAATTGAAGGATGGGTGAGGTAGAATGGTTTTGGACCCAGTGGGGGTGAATGAGGTTTTTTGGGGGAATTCTATAAGAGGTTATATGACTCGGAGCCCCCACTGGCGGGGAGAGGGAATGCGGCGATTTCTGGAGTGGTTGGAGTTCCCCATGGTGGAGGAGGACCTGGTGGAGGGTCTGGAGGTGATGAAGGGTATGGGGGTGATGGAGGGTATGGGGGTGATGGAGGGTATGGGGATGATGGAGGGTATGGGGGTGATGGAGGGTATGGGGATGATGGAGGGTATGGGGGCGATGGAGGGCATGGGGTTGATGGAGGGTATGGGGTTGATGGAGGGTATGGGGGCGATGGAGGGTGTGGGGGCGATGGAGGGTATGGGGCTGACGGAGGGTATGGGGTGACGCAGGGTATGGGGGTGACGCAGGGTATGGGGGTGACGCAGGGTATGGGGGTGACGCAGGGTATGGGGGTGACGGAGGGTATGGGGGTGACGGAGGGTATGGGGGTGACGGAGGGTATGGAGTTGATGGAGGGTATGGGGGTGATGGAGGGTATGGGGGTGACAGAGGGTATGGGTGTGACGGAGCGTATGGGTGTGACGGAGCGTATGGGTGTGACGGAGGGTATGGGGGTGACGGAGGGTATGGGGGTGACGGAGGGTATGGGGGTGACGGAGGGTATGGGGGTGACGGAAGGTATGGGGTGATGCAGGGTATGGGGGTGATGGAGGGTATGGGGGTGACGGAGGATATGGGGTGACAGAGGGTTTGGGGGTGATGGAGGGTTTGGGGGTGACGGAGGGTATGGGGTGACGGAGGGTATGGGGTGACGGAGGGTATGGGGGTGACGGAGGGTTTGGGGGTGACGGAGGGTTTGGGGGTGACGCAGGGTATGGGGGTGACGGAGGGTATGGGGGTGAGGAAGGGTATGGGGGTGACGGAGGGTTTGGGGGTGACGGAGGGTATGGGGGTGACGCAGGGTATGAGGGTGATGCAGGGTATGGGGGTGACGGAGGGTATGGGGTGACGGAGGATATGGGGTGACGGAGGGTTTGGGGGTGACGGAGGATTTGGGGGTGACGGAGGGTATGGGGGTGACGCAGGGTATGGGGGTGACGGAGGGTATGGGGGTGACGGAGGGTTTGGGGGTGACGGAGGGTATGGGGGTGACGGAGGGTATGGGGGTGACGGAGGGTATGGGGGTGATGCAGGGTATGGGGGTGACGGAGGGTATGGGGGTGACGGAGGGTTTGGGGGTGATGGAGGGTTTGGGGGTGATGGAGGGTATGGGGGTGACGGAGGGTATGGGGGTGACGGAGGGTATGGGGGTGACGCAGGGTATGGGGGTGACGCAGGGTATGGGGGTGATGCAGGGTATGGGGGTGATGGAGGGTATGGGGGTGATGGAGGGTATGGGGGTGACGGAGGGTATGGGGGTGACGTAGGGTATGGGGGTGACGCAGGGTTTGGGGGTGACGGAGGGTTTCGGGGTGACGGAGGGTATGGGGGTGACGGAGGGTATGGGGGTGACGGAGGGTATGGGGGTGATGCAGGGTATGGGGGTGATGTAGGGTTTGGGGGTGACGGAGGGTATGGGGGTGATGCAGGGTATGGGGGTGATGCAGGGTATGAGGGTGATGCAGGGTATGGGGTGACGGAGGTTATGGGGTGATGCAGGGTATGGGGGTGATGCAGGGTATGGGGGTGATGGAGGGTATGGGGGTGATGGAGGGTATGGAGGTGATGGAGGGTATGGGGGTGACGGAGGGTTTGGGGGTGACGGAGGGTTTGGGGGTGACGGAGGGTTTGGGGGTGACGGAGGGTATGGGGGGATGCAGGTTATGGGGGTGATGCAGGGTATGGGGGTGACGGAGGGTATGGGGGTGACGGAGGGTATGGGGGTGATGGAGGGTATGGGGGTGACGGAGGGTATGGGGGTGACGGAGGGTATGGGGGTGACGGAGGGTTTGGGGGTGACGGAGGGTATGGGGGTGATGCAGGGTATGAGGGTGATGCAGGGTATGGGGGTGACGGAGGGTATGGGGGTGACGGAGGATATGTGGTGACGGAGGGTTTGGGGGTGACGGAGGGTTTGGGGGTGACGGAGGGTATGGGGGTGATGCAGGGTATGGGGCTGATGCAGGGTATGGGGTGACGGAGGGTATGGGGGTGACGGAGGGTATGGGGGTGATGCAGGGCATGGGGGTGACGGAGGGTATGGGGTGACGGAGGGTATGGGGGTGACGGAGGGTATGGGGTGACGGAGGGTTTGGGGGTGACGGAGGGTATGGGGGTGACGCAGGGTATGGGGGTGACGGAGGGTATGGGGGTGACGGAGGGTTTGGGGGTGACGGAGGGTTTGGGGGTGACGGAGGGTATGGGGGTGACGGAGGGTATGGGGGTGACGGAGGGTATGGGGGTGACGCAGGGTATGGGGGTGACGGAGGGTATGGGGGTGACGGAGGGTATGGGGGTGACGGAGGGTATGGGGGTGACGGAGGGTATGGGGGTGACGGAGGGTATGGGGGTGACGGAGGGTATGGGGGTGACGGAGTGTATGGGGGTGACAGAGGGTATGGGGGTGACGGAGGGTTTGGGGGTGACGGAGGGTTTGGGGGTGACGGAGGGTATGGGGGTGATGCAGGGTATGGGGGTGATGCAGGGTATGGGGGTGACGGAGGGTATGGGGGTGACGGAGGGTATGGGGGTGATGCAGGGTATGAGGGTGATGCAGGGTATGGGGGTGATGCAGGCTGGGAAGGCTCCGGGCCCGGATGGTTTTCCAGTGGAATTTTATGAAAAGATTTTGGGGAATCTGGAGCCCCTGCTGGTGAGGGAGAAGTGGGAGCTCCCCCCTATGTTACCACAGTCTTTGATATCCTTAATTTTGAAAAGGGATAAGGAGCCGCAGCTGTGTGCATCCTCCTGCCTGATAGCAGTGCTAAATGTGGATTCCAAGCTGTTGGCAAAGATCTTGATCGTGGATTGAGGGCTGTGGGCTGGGGGTGATCATAGAATCATAGACTCCACAGTGCAGAAAGCGGCCACTCGGTTCATCGAGTCCACACTGGCCCCTGGAAAGAGAACCCCACTCAAGCACACACCTCCTCCACCCCATCCCCTTAACCCAGTAACTCCAATTAACCTCTTTGGACATTGAGGGCAATTTAGCATGGTCAATCCACCTAACCTGCACAACTTTGGACTGTGGGAGGAAACCGGAGCACCCGGAGGAAACCCATGCACACACGGGGAGAACATGCAAACTCCACCCAGACAGTGACCCAAGCCCGGAATAGAATCTGCGACTCTGGAGCTGTGAAGCAACCGTGCTAACCACTATGCTGCCGTGCTGCCCCGTGAGAGGGGAAGAACAGGTGGGGTTTGTAAATGGGAGGCATCTGTCGGCCACTGTTAGGCGTTTATTGAACGTGATAACGATGCCGTCGGAGAGACAAAATGTGGAGCTGATGGTTGCTATGGATGTGGAGAAGGCCTTTGATCGGGTAGAATGGGAATATCTGTGGGAAGTACTGGGACGGTTCGGGTTCGGGCAGGGCTTTGTGGATAGGGTCCCGTTGTTTTATAAGGCACAGGTAGTGAGTATTAGAATAGAACAGAATAGAACACTACAGCGCAGTACAGGCCCTTCGGCCCTCGATGTTGCACCGACCTGTGAAACCACTCTAAAGCCCATCTACACTCTTCCCTTATCGTCCATATGTCTATCCAATGACCATTTAAATGCCCTTAATGTTGGCGAGTCCACTACTGTTGCAGGCAGGGCATTCCACGCCCTTACTACTCTCTGAGTAAAGAACCTACCTCTGACATCTGTCCTATATCTATCTCCCCTCAATTTAAAGCTATGTCCCCTCGTGCTGGCCATCACCATCCAAGGAAAAAGGCTCTCACTGTCCACCCTATCTATTCCTCAGATCATCTTGTATGCCTCTATTAAGTCACCTTTTAACCTTCTTCTCTCTAACAAAAACAGCCTCAAGTCCCTCAGCCTTTCCTCATAAGATCTTCCCTCCATACCAGGCAACATTCTGGTAAATCTCCTTTGCACCCTTTCCAATGCTTCCACATCCTTCCTATAATGCGGCGACCAGAACTGCACGCAATACTCCAAATGCGGCCGCACCAGAGTTTTGTACAGCTGCAACATGACCTGATGGCTCTGAAACTCAAACCCTCTACCAATAAAAGCTAACACACCGTACGCCTTCTTAACAACCCTATCAACCTGGGTGGCAACTTTCAGGGATCTATGTACATGGACACCGAGATCTCTCTGCTCATCCACACTACCAAAAATCTTTCCATTAGCCCAGCACTCTGTATTCCAAATGAATCGGCTCACACTTTTCTGCATTAAACTCCATTTGCCACTTCTCAGCCCAGCTCTGCAGCTTATCTACGTCCCTCTGTAACTTGTAACATCCTTCCACACTGTCCAGAACTCCACCGACTTTAGTGTCATCCGCAAATTTACTCACCCATCCTTCTACGCCCTCCTCCAGGTCATTTATAAAAATAACAAACAGCAGTAGCCCCAAAACAGATCCTTGTGGTACACCACTAGTAACTGAACTCCAGGCTGAACATTTCCCATCAACCACCACCCTCTGTCTTCTTACAGCTAGCCAATTTCTGATCCAAACTGCTAAATCACCCTCAATCCCATGCCTCCGTTTTTTCTGCAATAGCCTACTGTAGGGAACCTTATCAAACGCTTTACTAAAATCCATATACACCACATCAACTGCTTCACCCTTGTCTACCTGTTTGGTCACCTTCTCAAAGAACTCAATAAGGTTTGTGAGGCACGACCTACCCTTCACAGAACCGTGTTGACTATCTCTAATCAAATTATTCCTTTCTAGATGATTATAAATCCTATCTCTTATAATCCTTTCCAAGACTTTGCCCACAACAGAAGTAAGACTCACTGGTCTATAGTTACCAGGGTTGTCTCTACTCCCCTTCTTGAACAAGGGAACAACATTTGCTATCCTCCAGTCTTCTGGCACTATTCCTATAGACAATGACGACATAAAGATCAAAGCCAAAGACACTGCAATCTCCTCCCTAGCTTCCCAGAGAATCCTAGGATATAGAACATAGAACAGTACAGCACAGAACAGGCCCTTCGGCCCTCAATGTTGTGCCGAGCATTGTCCGACACCAAGATCAAGCTATCCCACTCCCTGTCATTCTGGTGTGCTCCATGTGCCTATCCAATAACCGCTTAAAAATTCCTAAAGTGTCCGACTCCACTATCACAGCAGGCAGTCCATTCCACACCCTAACCACTCTCTGAGTAAAGAACCTACCTTGGACATCCCTCCTATATCTCCCACCCTGAATCTTATAGTTATGTCCCCTTGTAACAGCTACATCCACCCGAGGAAATAGTTTCTGAACGTCCACTCTATCTATCCCCCTCATTATCTTATAAACCTCTATTAAGTTGCCTCTCATCCTCCTCTGCTCCAAAGAGAAAAGCCCTAGCTCCCTCAATCTTTCCTCATAAGACCTATCCTGCAAACCAGGCAGCATCCTGGTAAATCTCCTTTGCACCCTCTCCTTTGCACCTCTTTTACCATCCTTCCTATAATGAGGTGACCAGAATTGCACACAATACTCCACAATACTCCGGTTCATTACCCAGTACCAAATCCAATGTGGCCCCCCCACTCTTGTCGGCCTAGCCACATATTGTGTCAGGAAACCCTCCTGCACACTCTGTACAAAAACTGCCCCATCCGAACTGTTCGACCTATAGAGGTTTCAATCAATATTTGGAAAGTTAAAGTCACTCATGACAACTACCCTGAGACCTCCACACCTATCCATAATCTGTTTTGCAATTTCTTCCTCCACATCTCTATTACTATTTGGGGCCGATAGAAAGCTCCTAACAATGTGACCGCCCCTTTCCTATTTCTAACTTCGGCCCATATTACCTCAGTAGGCAGATCCCCTTCAAACTGCCTTTCTGCAGCCGTTAAACTATCCTTGATTAACAATGCCACTCCTCCACCTCTTTTACCACCTTCCCTCCTCTCACTGAAACATCTATACCCTGAAACTTCCAACAACCATTCCTGTCCCTGTTCTACCCATGTCTCCGTAATGGCCACAACATCGTAGTCCCAAGTACCAATCCACGCTCCAAGTTCACCTACCTTATTCCGGATGCTCCTTGCATTGAAGTAGACACACTTCAACCCACCTTTCTGTCTGCCGGTACACTCCTGCGACCGTGTTACCCTCCTCAGTACCTCACTACTCTCAACACTGGCTTCTGGACTACAGCTCGTTTTCCCAGCCCCCTGACAAATTAGTTTAAACCCCCCCGAAGAGCCGTAGAAAATTCTCCTCCCAGGATATTGGTGCCCCTCTGGTTCAGGTGCAAACCGTCCTGTCTGTACAGGTCCCATCTTCCCCATAATGTGCTCCAATTATCCACGTACCTGAAACCCTCCCTCCTACACCATCCGTGCAGCCACGTGTTTATCTGCACTCTCTCCCTGTTCCTCACCTCACTATAGCAGGTGGCACCGGCAACAAACCAGAGATGACAACATGATTTGTCTTGGCTCTCAGCTTCAACCCTAGCTCCCTAAATTCCTGTTTTAAATCCCCGTCTCTTCTCTTACCTATGTCGTTGGTACCGATGTGTACCACGACTTGTTACTGCTCCCCCTCCCCTTTAAGGATTCTGATAAATCCCATCTGGCCCAGGGGACTTATCTATTTTCACACTTTCCAGAATTGCTAACACCTCCTCCTTATGAACCTCAATCCCATCTAGTCTAGTAGCCTGTATCTCAGTATTCTCCTCGACAACATTGTCTTTTTCCTGTGTGAATACTGACGAAAAATATTCATTTAACGCCTCTCCTATCTCCTCGGACTTTACGCACAACTTCCCGCTACTGTCCTTGACTGGCCTTACTCTTACCCTAGTCATTCTTTTATTCCTGACATATCTATAGAAAGCTTTAGGGTTTTCCTTGATCCTACCTGCCAAGGACTTCTCATGTCCCCTCCTGGCTCTTCTTAGCTCTCTCTTCTCATGTCCTTCCTGGCTAACTTGTAACTCTCACGCGCCCTAACTGAACCTTCACGTCTCATCTTTACATAAGCCTCCTTCTTCCTCTTGACAAGTGATTCAACTACTTTAGTAAACCCTGGTTCCCTCGCTCGACCACTTCCTCCCTCTCTGACAGGTACATAGTTATCAAGGACACGCAGTAGCTGTTCCTTGAACAAGCTCCACATTTCCATTGTGCCCATCCCCTGCAGTTTTGCTCTCCATCCGATGCATCCTAAGTCTTGCGTCATCGCATCATAATTGCCTTTCCCCCAGCTATAACTCTTGCCCTGCGGTATATACCTATCTCATTCCATTGCTAAAGTAAACGTAACCGAATTGTGGTCACTATCACCAAAGTGCTCACCTACCTCCAAATCTAACACCTGTCCTGGTTCATTACCCAGTACCAAATCCAATACCGCCTCGCCTCTCGTTGGCCTATCTACATACTGTGTCAGGAAACCCTCCTGCAAACATTGGACAAAAACTGACCCATCTAAAGTACTCGAACTATAGCATTTCCAATCAATATTTGGAAAGTTAAAGTCCCCCATAACAACTACCCAGTTAATTTCGTTCCTATCCAGAATCATCTTTGCAATCATTTCCTCTACATCTCTGGAACATTTCAGAGGCCTATAGAAAACTCTAAACAGGGTGACCTCTCCTTTCCTGTTTCTAACCTCAGCCCATACTACCTCACTAGACGAGTCCTCATCAAACGTCCTTTCTGCTACCGTAATACTGTCCTGGACTAACAATGCCTCACCTCCTCCTCTTTTACCACCTTCTCTGAGCTTACTGAAACATCAAACCCTGGAACCTGCAACAACCATTCAATTCCCTGCTCTATCCATGTCTCCGAAATGGCCACAACATCGAAGTCCCAGGTACCAACCTATGCTGCAAGTTCACCCACCTTATTCCGGATGCTCATGGCGTTGAAGTAGACACACTTTAAACCACCTTCCTGCCTGCCGGTACACTCCTGCAACTTTGAAACCTTACTCATGACCTCACTACTCTCAACCTCCTGTATACTGGAGCTACAATTCAGGTTCCCAAGGCCCTGCTGAACTAATTTAAACCCTCCCGAAGAGCATTAGCAAATTTCCCCCCCAGAATATTGGTACCCCTCTGGTTCAGGTGTAGACCATCCTGTTTGTAGAGGTCCCACCTACCCCAGATTGAGCCCCAATTATCTAGGTATCTGAATCCCTCCCTCCTGCACCATCCCTGTAGCCACGTGTTCAACTGTTCTCCCACCCTATTCCTCGTCTCGCTAGCACGTGGCACGGGTAACAACCCAGAGATAATAACTGTTTGTTCTAGCTCTAAGATTCCACCCTAGCTCCCTGAATACCTGCCTTACATCCCCATCCCCTGTACCTGGTTCCAGGTGATTGGACTTCGTTCCAATCGCTTGGTTCGATTTCTCCACTACTGGAGCGGTTCCCTGATCGATGGGCGGTCTTGAGGTGTCCGTTAACCTCTTTTGTGTTGGCTCCTGCTGGCGCCGGGGAGTCTGGCTTAGCTTTGTTTGTCCCAAATGTTGCGATTGTTCCCAGGGATCGCTTATTAGTATGTAGATGGCTGCTACATTATTATGCAGATGGCTGCTTGTATCGATGCTGTCGGGGCTTTTGCAGAGTTTAATATACAGTAAACTTGCACCTGCTGGTTTCTGCCTGTGTTGGCTGAATTTCCCTGCAGCCTTTGCTGTTCTCCATTTTACATCGGGAGTTGGCCAACCCTGGTGGCTACACTGCTCCCCCTCCCCCTTAAGGATCCCGAAAACACGATCTGTGACATCACGGACCCTGGCACCTTAGAGGCAACAGACCAACCGCGAGTCTCTCTTGTTCCCACAGAATCTCCTATCTGTCCTCTAACTATGGAGTCCCCAATGACTAATACTGTACTCCTCTCCCCCCTTCCCTTCTGAGCAACAGCGACAGACTCTGTGCCAGAGACCTGTACCCCATGACTTACCCCTGGTAAGTCCCCCCCACCCCCACCACCAGTATCCAAAGCGGTATACTTGTTACTAAGGGGAACAATCACAGGGGATCCCTGTACTGGCTGCTTCCTCCCAGTCACTCTACTGTCACCCATCTATCTTCATTCTTCTGAGTAACTACATCCCTGAAGCTTCTATCTATGACCACCTCTGCCTCTTGAATGATCCGAAGTTCATCTAGCTCCAGCTCCAGTTCCCTAATGCAGTTTTTGAGGAGCTGGAGATGGCTGCACTTCCCACAGGTGAAATCAGAAGGGACACTGACAGCGTCCCTCACCTCAAACATTCTGCAGGAGAACATTGCATTACCTTCCCTGCCATCCCCTCTAGATAACTTGCGGATAAAACAAGAAAAAGAAAGAAAGAGCTTACCTGATATTCCTCAGCCCCTTAGGTTAGAGCAGTGGCGGACCTACATTTTTGGGGCCCTGAAGCTTGAACTGTTGTGGAGGCCCCTTCGCAACCAGCAACGAGGTCTGGGTAACCACTGTTATCTTCTTCAATGGGGTTGTTCCATGACAGATCACCACAAATATTTTAAAAATTTAACCAGTACATCTCAGATTTTGATTAAAATTGCTGTACTGGATTACCTCACATGTCAAAGTCACTGGTGTGAATAAAAATTTCCTATGCAGTATAGCTTTTGAGTTATGGGGGGGGGGGGGGGGGGGGGGGCGAAATTAGGGAAATGTTATATACATGCATGATGCATCATAGAATGATGAAATAAAACATAGAAAAGACCACAGTCAATATAATCTTTTATTTTAGACACCTATGAGAATACATACTACATGAAGCACATTTTACAAAATACTCTTTTTTTCTGTTTTTTCTAGCAACATAAATTAGGTACAGTTTTGTCATATGAGAGCTTCCTTGCAATGTCATTTTCTAGAGACAATATGCATAAAGAATTTAAGCGCTCTTCAGTCATGGTAGACCAAAATTTGTTCTTTATAAAGAATAGCTTTGAAAAATTCCTTTCTGCTTTACAGCTGGTGATAGGCATTGTCAAGTACAGCTTAAGCGCAGTAGTAATATTGGGGAACACTTCAATTAGGCGTTGCTCACAAATAAGCTGAAGAACTTCTGCGCATTGCATTTTAGATGGCATGTTTTCTTCTGTGTTCTGCGATTTCCGAAGGTGCAGATATTCTTTGAACTGATAACATTTGTTTACTAATTTGTGGTCAATATCATGTTTGTAATACGATATTATAAGTTTAATATTGTTACCTTACAGTACCTTAATACTGGTACTGTTCCCGTACCAGCCTCCCCGAACAGGCGCCGGAATGTGGCGACTAGGGGCTTTTCACAGTAACTTCAGTTGAAGCCTACTCGTGACAATAAGCAATTTTCATTTCATTCATTTCATTTCATTTCATTCATCAATTTCAGAATTGTTCACTAATTCTGAGAGGAACTTGAACCTTTTCGCAATCTGCTCATATGGGTCAATCTCTTGCGTAACTGGATTATCAAGCAGTCATAGAGTTGATATAGAACTTCTATCCTAAATTTGTCAGCTCCTCTCAAAGAAGCAATACCACTTGTTCCATCTGAAAATTTCCTTGTAACAATCCGTTTGGAAGCATCAAAACAACTTGAGGTGATATTCCCGTAACAGCCTCCCCGAACAGGCGCCGGAATGTGGCGACTAGGGGCTTTTCACAGTAACTTCATTTGAAGCCTACTTGTGACAATAAGAGATTTTCATTTTGTTTTTCATCTTCACACAAACCTTTTGCTTCTGTTTCATAGTGTGCAAGCCTATCGGCTGAATTTTCTCTGAGTCCTTTAACAAACGAAAGTAAAGATGATAGCAGACGATAACCTTCAAATACATCAAAACCAGGTGTTTGGAGTTTCTTATTGTTTTGTTGAAATGCTCCAGCACTTCTTCCCAAATGACTGTTAAAATAGCATATTCCAGCTTTACCTTGTGGTATAAATTCTTTGCATCTCGTTTACATTCAGACTTCTCTTCTGAGTCTTCAAAAATATGTTTGAGAGTTTGTAAAATACCCATTTGTCCATTTTTAATTGCCCGGACTGCTTCATAGTGTGCAGACCATCTAGTTATACTTAAGCTCTTTAGAGAAAAATGTAGATTGCCCTGTGTGTTTAAAATCCCCCATCATCGTGGAGATCCAGAAAAGAAAACATACAGCTCCTGCAAAATGCCAAAATAGTCAACAACTTCAGGTACAGGAGACACTGCCTTTTCTCCAACAAGGTTAAGTGAATGGCTGCACATGGTACATAGTCTGCGTACCTGTTAATGTTTTTAAAGAGTGCTTGCAGCCCTTTCTCCGAGCCCTTCATGTTAGATGCATTATCGTAGGACTGACCACGGATATTTTCAAGTGAAAGCTTATGTTCACCCAGGACTTGTTATATTTTGTTGAACAAGGTCGTGGATGAATGGTTTTCTATCGGTAAAAATGTTACAAATCTCTCACAGGGTTTTCCATTCTAGCAGTATCGAACCACAATTACCAGCTGATCAACATGTGTCAGGTCAGGTGTAGAGTCAACAATAATAGAGTAGTATTTGGTGTCTAGGTTGTTGATTTGATTCACAATTTCATCTTGCACATGTTTTCCCATGATTTCTATCAATTCTTCATACACGGGTTTGGATAGGTAAGTAGCATTTACTTTTTCATTTTTACATTTCTCGAGATGTTCATGTAAAAATGGGTCGAACTCTGCAATAAGTTCAATGGCCCCCATGAAGTTTCCATTATTTGGTGAGCCCCACTTCTCCTCATGACCTCTAAATGCCAAACCTCTTTCACTTAAAAACTTTATAACAGCTACAACTCTTTTCAGTACTTCAAAATAGTGTATGCTTTTTCTCATAAGGGGGAATTAAAATATTGTATCCTTATCAACACTTTATTGAAAAAAATTCTTGTCTAGATCGTTATCACGAGTGCTATCATGTTGAAAATTCACGTTAGCATTGTGATTGCCTTTTCAATGGCTCCCCTTTTTTGTTACGACACGTCATCTTCTGTTTGTATTTCTGTCATAAATCTTAATAGTGTTTTCAATTATTTATACTTATTTTATATTAAATATATTGTCATGTGAGAGTACATTTAAGACATGGATGTTTAAGCAATGTACCTTTAAGAAAACAGTGATGTCAGAGAGTGGGTGGGGCTGAGCTCAGTTCAGCCATTTTGGAAGTTTTGTTTTGCAGTTTGAAAAGCAGTTTGTGTGTGTCTGTGTGTTTCCAGAGAGCTGCAGGAAGAAAGCAAGGTGCTGGAGCTGAAGTCAACCAAGCTAATAAATCTCTGCCATTCTACAGAAAATATATATATCCTTTAACCTGATGATACTGTTTCAAGGTGTTAAGTCTCTTGGAAGTTTGATGGAACATTTTACGGAGTTATTTACTGTTGCAATATTTTCTGAGTTATCTTTGAAGTAAGGGGTGTTAAGAGATCCAATGTTTATTTAAGATGTTAAGTTGAGTTCATGGAAAAAACAGTGTTTTGTGTTTAAAAACCCACGTGTCCATAATTGTAATACCACACCTAGGGGAAAAAGCCATGTGCTAGGGAAAGCAACAAATGCATTAAAGGGTGAGATTGGTTGAACTCCATGATACATTTTGGGGTTCTGAAAAGGCCTCGCCCATAACAATTGGGGGCTCGTCCGGGATATAAAAGTCTATCTATTGGATTGGCTTTTGTGAACTTAAAGACAGTGAAGGATTGTTGCTTTTCCGGTGTGGTATTTTATTTTAAGTGGGGAGAGTGTTGTGAACAATGGCTCTTTCAGAGGCTCAGAAGTTTTTGGGGGTGGAGAATGTCACACGTAGTACTTTACAGACAGAAACGAAAAGCAGACTGTTAGATTTGGCAAGAACCTTGCAGTTAACATGACCTGACAAAATGCAAAAAGATGAGGTAATTATGGCGGTGGTTAAGCATTTAAAGTTGCCTGAGATACCGTTTGACTCATTGGAAATGGCAAAAATTCAGTTGCAAATTAAACAAATGGAACATGAGAAAGAATTAAAGCGGCTTGAATACGAGAGTGAGAGAGGGGGAAAAGAAAGAGAAAGAGAGAGAGAGGAAAAAGAAAGAGAAAGAGAGAGAGAGGAAGAAGAAAGAGAAACATAGAGAGAGGAAAAAAAAAGGAAAGAGAAGAAAGGAGAAAAGAAAGAATAGCCCTAACAGAACAGAAAGAAAAAGAAAGGGAGATACAGATCAGAGAAAAAGATAAAGAGAGGGAGTTTGAACTTCAGAAAATGGCCAATGAACATGACAATCAGTTAAAATTGGCAAACGTAAAGGGAAACGTACAGTTGGATGAGAGTGATGAGGATAGTGAGAAAGAGCGTCATAGTCGAAGGCTTGGTGGGAATCTATTTAAATATGTCCAAGCATTGCCAAGGTTTGACGAGAAGGAATTGGAAGCCTTTTTCATTTCATTTGAGAAGGTAGCTAAACAAATGAAATGGCCACAGGACATGTGGGTGTTACTGATTCAAACAAAGCTGATAGGTAGAGCTAGTGAAGTGTTTACATCACTACCGGAGGAGGTATCTGGAACATATGAGGAGGTGAAGAAATCCATTTTAAGTGCATATGAACTAGTGCCTGAAGCTTACAGACAAAGGTTTAGAAATTTAAGGAAAGAATTTGGTCAAACATACATGGAGTTTGAAAGGCTCAAACAGAGTAATTTTGATAGGTGGATAAGGGTTTTGAAGATAGACCAAATGTATGAAGCTCTCAGAGAAATTATACTTCTGGAGAAGTTTAAAAATTCAATTCCTGATGTAGTGAGAATTCATGTGGAAGAACAGAGGGTTAAAACTGCGAGATTAGCAGCAGCAATGGCAGATGATTATGAATTAGTTCATAAATCAAAGATTGGTTTCCAACATCAGTTTCAGCCGGTGAGGGATAGAAACTGGGGACATGAGAAATACTCAAGTGGTAAAGGTAAAGGTGATCTGATGGGAGACAATAAAGAGAGTGTACCTCAGATTACAAAATAAATCCAGGAGGGTGGAAAAGAAATGAAAAGTTTCAGATGTTTTCACTGTAATAAACTGGGCCATGTAAAGTCACAGTGTTGGTGGTTGAAGAAAAGCACTGGGAAGGCTGATGTGGTAAAACAGGATAAGACAGTGGGGTTTGTTAGAGTGGTAAAGGAAAGCCCAAGGGAAGCGAAGGAGGTGCAAACGATTGTACAGCCTGTTCAAGAAGTAATTGTTCAGAAGGTGCCAGATGTCTATAAAGAATTTACTTGTGTGGGTAAAATTTACTCATGTGTATCAGGAGGAGCAGGTAAAGAAGTCACAATTTTAAGAGATACAGGGGCTAGTCACTCTTTAATGGTAAGAGATGAGGAATTATGTAGTTTGGGAAGAATGTTGCCAGAAAAGGTGGTGATATGTGGAATTCAGGGCGAGAGGAGTAGCGTTCCATTATATAAGGTAAGGTTGGAAAGTCCAGTGAAGAGTGGTGAAGTGGTAGTAGGAGTAATAGATAAATTATCTTGTCCAGGAATACAGTTTATCTTGGGTAATGATATAGCTGGATCGCAGGTGAGAGTGATGCCTACTGTGGTTAATAAGCCATTGGAAAATCAGTCAACTGAAGTGTTGAAGGACGAATATCTTGAGATTTTTCTGGATTGTGTAGTAGCAAGGTCGCAAAGTCACAGGTTAAGACAAGAGGAAAAATCAAAGAGTGAAGATGAAGTTGAAGTGCAATTATCAGAAACGATTTTTAATCAGATGGTTGAAAAAGAACAAGAACAGGTGGAGGATGAGGCGGATATTTTTAGTTCAGGAAAATTGGCGGAGTTACAACAGAAAGATGTAGAAATAAAATGGGTATATCAGAAAGCATATACGGAAGAGGGATATCTGAGAGTATATCAGAGTGTTATTACCGTAAAAATGATGTCTTGATGAGAAAATGGAGACCTGTACATATGCAGGCGGATGAAAAGTGGGCAGAAGTTCATTAAGTAGTATTGCTGGTAGGGTATAGAAAGGAGGTGTTGCAAGTTGCACATGAGGTACCAGTGGGAGGTCATTTGGGAATAAGGAAAACTCAAGCTAAAATCCAGAAACAGTTTTATTGGCCTGGACTACATAAAGATGTAATTAAATTTTGTCAATCATGTCACACATGTCAAGTGATAGGGAAACCTCAAGCAGTGATAAAACCAGTGCCCTTAATACCCATCCCAGCATTTGAGGAACCTTTTACAAGGGTCCTAATCGATTGTGTAGTACCGCTTCCTAAAACAAAAAGTGGGAATCAATATCTTTTGGCTGTAATGGATGTGTCTACTAGGTTTCCAGAGGCCATTCCAGTACGTAATATTAAAAGGATTGTGGAGGAGTTACTTAAATTCCTTACTAGATATGGACTACCCACAGAAATTCAATCGGATCAAGGAACAAATTTTACTTCAAAGTTATTCAAAGAAGTTATGGATAGCTTAGGAATAAAACAATTTAAATCAACTGCGTACCATCCATAATCGCAGGAAGCATTAGAAAGGTGGCATCAGACATTAAAGACAATGTTGAGGGCGTATTGTCAAGATTATCCAGAGGATTGGGATAACGGAATCCCATTCATATTGTTTGCAATTAGGGATGCACCTAATGAGTCTACCAAATTTAGTCCTTTTGAACTAATTTTTGGTCATGAGGTTAGAGGACCACTTAAATTGATTGAGGAAAAATTGGTGGGTGAGAAATCGTAAGTTACACTATTGGATTATGTGTCAAATTTTAGGGAACGATTAAATAGAGCAGGTGAATTGGCTAGACAACATTTGAAAGTTGCACAAAATGTGATGAAACGGGTGGCGGACAAGAAATCCAAAGTTCATAGTTTTGCCAGTGGAGATAAAGTTTTAGTGTTGTTACCAGTGGTAGGTGAGCCTTTAAAGGCTAGGTTTTGTGGACCGTATCAGATTGAAAGGAAATTAAGTGAGGTGAATTATGTGGTGAAAACACCAGATCGAAGGAAGACTCACAGAGTGTGTCATGTGAATATGCTTAAAAGGTACTTTGAAAGGGAAGGAGAGAAAAAGGTGGTTTTAATGATTCTAACTCAAAGTGACAAACCAAATCCAGATGACTGTGAATTTGACATACCTCAAATTAAATTGGAAAATGAGGATGTTCTTAAAAATTGGGATGAATTTTTAAGTTACCTTCCAGAGGAAAAACAAACTGACCTGGAAGAGTTATTGCTATCACATGGGCTAGTTTGTAGAGATAAATTGGGAAGAACTAAAATGGCTATACATTGCCTATCAAACAACATCCATATAGACTTAATCCTTTAAAATTGGCACAGGTTAACAGAGAGATTGAGAGTATGCTGAAGAATAGGATAATTGAAGTGGGTTGCAGCCAATGGAGCTCACCCATAGTGATGGTACCTAGACCAGATGGTATCCAACGGTTGTGTGTGGTCTATAGAAAGGTGAATGCAGTTACAAGAACAAACTCTATTCCTGTCCCACCATTGAAGGATTGCATGGAGAAAGTGGGACAATCTGCTTTTATTTTCAACTTCCAGACATGGAAAGAACATTTAAAACATCGTGTGGAGTTCTTCGATCGACTTCAGGAGGCGGGTTTGGTGATGAACCTAGTCGAAAGTGAATTTGGAGAAGCCCGAATCACTTTCCTTGCGGAGTTTCCAATACCCTCAAGACGAAGGGAAATAATGCGATCTCTTAGCATGAATGGCTTTAATCAAACCTTTGTGCAAAAGTTTTGTGGTGTGATTACTCCACTGATGGAATTGCTGAAGAAATGTAAAAAATTTCAATGGACAGCAGACTTTCAACAGGCATTTGACTGCCTGAAAGCTATGATCACCAATGTTCCTGTATTGGAGCATTGCAAGGGTCTCTGTGGTCAGATTGAACTAAATTATCTGATTCTGAAGAGAAATGCCGAGGAGTAGAGGAATGGATGATTGTGCAGAGACTTTGTTCAAAGAGACTGTCAATCGAGAAGGATTTCAGTTGGCGGAAGAAGAGCAAAGAAAAATGGACTATATTATTATACTTGTTTGCATGTGTTGGTTTTTTTTTAAAAACAAAAAGGTATATTTACTGTGTACATTTATTAGTTGATGGTGCAAAAGTGAAAAATGAAACCAGCTTGAAGTTGATGGGTTTCTTTTTCTTGGGGGGAGGTGTCATGTGAGAATACATTTAAGACATGGATGTTTAAGCAATGTGCCTTTAAGAAAACAGTGATGTTAGAGAGTGGGTGGGGCTGAGCTCAGGTTAGCCATTTTGGAAGTTTTGTTTTGCAGTTTGAAAAGCAGTTTGTGTGTGTCTGTGTGTTTCCAGAGAGCTGCAGGAAGAAAGCAAGGTGCTGGAGCTGAAGTCAACCAAGCTAATATATCTCTGCCATTCTACAGAAAATATATATATCCTTTAACCTGATGTGATACTGTTTAAAGGTGTTAAGTCTCTTGGAAGTTTGAAGGAACATTTTTTTTAAAATATATTTTTATTCTCCTCCTTTTTCACATTTTCTCCCACATTTACACCCATCAACAATAAACAATAGTCAGCAAGATATGTCAATCCCCATAATAACAACTATCCCATCCGCCCACCAACCCCCAAACCTCAGCCCACATGTTTACATAAACAAATGACAAAAAGGAATCAGGGATTACCCGCAGTCACCCTTAATCTACACAGCCCCCCCCCCCTCCACCCCCCCCCCAACTCATGTTCGATGTTATCCAGTTCTTGAAAGTGCATAATAAATAGTGCCCATGACTTGTAGAACCCCTCCGAGCTTCCCCTCAGTTCGAACTTAACCTTCTCAAGGATCAAGTATTCCAACAGGGCACTGGGTGGAGAGGCTGCTCTCCATCCCAGCAGGATCCGCCTTCGGGCGATCAACGAGGCGAAGGCTATGATTGCCTCCGCTCCCGTTTCCAACCCTGGCTGGTCCGACACCCCGAATATGGCCTCCTGGGGACCTGGGTCCAGTTTCACACGCACCACCTTGGAAATTACCCTAAACACCTCCTTCCAGTACTCCCCTAGCTTTGGACAGGACCAAAACATATGAACGTGATTCGCAGGCCCCCCCTCCCCCCCCCTCCCCCGCAACGCTCACACACATCCTCTACTCCTTAAAAAAATCGTCTCATCCTCGTCCTCGTGAGGTGCGCTCTATATACCACCTTCAGCTGTATCAGCCCCAGCCTCGCACATGAGGTGGAGGCATTCACTCTCCGGAGCACCTCACACCAGAGCCCCTTCTCTATAACCTCTCCCAGCTCTTCCTCCCACTTTGTTATGATCCCTTCCAGTGGTGCCTTATCCTCTTCCAGAATAGCTCCGTACACCGCTGACACTGCCCCCTTCTCCAGTCCCCTCGTCGTCAACACCTCCTCCAGCAATGTGGAGGCCGGTTCCTCTGGGAAGCTCTGTATCTCCTTCCTGGCAAAATCCCGAACCTGCATGTACCTAAACCCTTCTCCCTGCTCCAGCCCATACTTCGCTTCCAGCTCCCTCAATCCTGCAAACCCACCCCGAAGAAACAAATCCTATAGCGTCTTAATCCCCTTCTCTTCCCATTTCCGAAAACTTCCATCCCACCTCCCTGGCTCAAATCTGTGGTTCCCCCGAATCGGCATTTCCCTTGACCCTAAACCCAACCCGAAGTGTTGGCGAAACTGCCTCCAGATTTTCAATGAAGCTATTATTACTGGACTCCCTGAATATTTCCCCGGAGCTATCGGGAGCGGCGCTGTTGCAAGTGCCTTCAGCCCCGACCCCCTGCACAAACTCTCCTCCATTCTGACCCACTGAGAATCCACCCCTCTGACCCAGCTCCGCACTTTCTCCACATTCGCCGCCCAGTAGTAGTACAACAGGTTCGGGAGACCCAAACCCCCTGCCTGCCTTCCCCTCTGTAGCAGCACCTTTCTCACTCTGGCCACCTTCCCTCCCCATATAAATGAGGTAATTCTTCCCTCAATCTCCCTGAAAAAAGTATTTGGCAGGAAAATCAGTAGGCATTGAAAAATAAACAGGAATTGCGGCAACACATTCATTTTAACCGCCTGTACCCGACCTGCCAGTGACAGAGGAAGGCCGTCCCACCTTGCCAGATTGGCTTTCACTCTCCCCACCAAACTAGTGATGTTGTACCTGCGAAGCCTCCCCCACTCCCGGGCAACCTGCACCCCCAGATACCTAAAATGAGTCCCTGCTCTACGAATGACAGCCCCCCCAACCCTGCCCCCACCCCCGGCCGAGACATCACAAAGTACTCACTCTTGTCCAAGTTCAACTTGTACCCCGAGGAAGACCAAATACCCGCAGTAGCTCCAATGTTCCTCCTATCGACGCACTCGGCTCCGACACATACAGCAGCAAGTCGTCGGCATATAAGGACACCCTATGCTCTATCCCCCCCGCACTGTTCCTTTCCATGTTCCCGAACTTCTCAATGCGATGGCCAGCGGCTCAATCGCAAGTGCAAACAGCAGGGGGGACATAGGACATCCCTGTCTCGTCTCACGGTGGAGAGAAAAGTATCTCGAACTGATATTATTTGTGCGGACACTCGCCTTCGGTTCCTTATATAATAGCTTTACCCAGTTCAAAACCTTGGTCCAATCCCAAACCGCTCCAGCACTGCCATCAGGTATCCCCATTCTACCCGATCAAAAGCCTTCTCGGCGTCCAATGCCACAACTACCTCTGTTTCCTTTCTTTCCGCCGGTGCCATAACAACGTTCAAAACTCTCCTAATGTTCGAAAACAGCTGCCTCCCTTTCATGAACCCCGTTTGATCCTCCCCTATTACCTTCGGAAGGCACTCCTCCAGCCTACCCGCCAGTACCTTCGCCAACACTTTTACGTCCACATTCTGAAGTGATATGGGCCGATACGACCCACACTCCGTCGGATCCTTATCTTTTTTTACCAACAGGGAAATCGATGCCTGCCCCAAGGTTTGCGGCAACACCCCCTTCCCCATCGCCTCCTCAAACATCCCCACCATCAGGGGTGCCAACCTATCCTTAAATCTTTTATAATATTCCACCGGAAACCCATCCGGCCCTGCCACCTTCCCCGACTGCATCCTCCCAATCGCATCCTTTATCTCCTGCTCCACTATTGCTCCTTCTAATGTAGCCCTGTCCCCCTCCCCTAGCCTCGGGTACTCCAACCCATCTAGAAATTCCTGCATCTCACGGTCTCCTCCGAGTGGCTTTGACTTGTACAACCTCTCATAAAGCTCCTCAAAAACCTTGTTAATCAGCACTGGAGCCACCACCAACTTCCCTGCCCTATCCTTCACCTGAAGAATTTCCCTTGCCGCTGCCTCCCTCCGGAGCTGACCTGCTAACGCCTTATCTCCATGTTCATAAACTGCACCCCTTGCTCGTCTCAGTTGGCGCACCGCCTTCCTGGTGGACAGTCGGTCGAAGCTCGCCTGTAGTTCCTTCCTCATTTCCAGCTTTGCCGGGTCCCCATCCTCTGCATACCTCCTATCTACCTCCAACATCTCATCTATTACCCTCTGCCGCTCCAACCTCTCCTCCTTATCCACCCTAGCCTTAAACAAAATTACCTCACCTCTCACCACCGCCTTTAGAGCCTCCCAGACGACTGCCTTCGACACCTCACCCGTACAATTGAAACCTACATATTCCTTAATTACCTTTTCAATTTTCTCACAGAATACTTGGTTCCCCAAAAGCCCCACATCCAGTTTCCACCCCGGTCTCTGCGCTGCCCCCTTCTCTAGCACCATATCCACCCAATGTGGAGCGTGATCTGACACTGCAATTGCAGAGTATTCCGACCCCTTGACTCCAGCCAGCAAAGCCTTCCCCACCACAAAAAAGTTGATCCGCGAGTATACCTTATGGACCGCTGAGAAAAACGAATACTCCCGTTCCCTTGGGTGCAGGAACCTCCAAGGGTCCACCCCTCCCATTTCCACCATTAGCCCAGCCAGCGCCTTCGCCCCCCTGATGGGACCAGCGAGCGCGGCCGTGATCTGTCCAACCTTGGCTCCTGCACCAGGTTCCAGTCCCCCCCCACAATCAGCTCATGCGTGTCCAAGTCGGGAATAACCCCAAACACCTTCCTCGCAAATCCCACATCGTCCCAATTGGGACCGTATACACTTTAACAGCGCCACTAATCTCCCCTCCAGCACCCCTACCACAATCACATATCTACCCCCCTGATCTGCCACCACCTTCTCCATCTGGAAGCGTACCCTTTTGTTGACCAGCACCGCTACCTCTCGAGCCCTTCCATCAAATCCGTCCACGAGGCCGAACGCATCCAGGCAATCGGGTTTCTCCCGGCCCGCGGCCCGGACGAGGGCGGCCGTTTCGCGCGCTTTTTGAGGTCTCCCGCGTTTGTGCGCGCCAAAACCAATGGCAACATTGAGGGACGCACTGCGCAGGCGCGCCCGATGCAAGACCGAACTGCGCATGCGCAGTGGCGTAACGAACGTCATGACGTCATGACGTGCGGCAACTGTGGAGCTGCACATTTAAAAAGGCAATGTCCTGCAAAAACCCGACAATGCCTACGCTGTGGCAGGATGGGCCACTACTCTGCCTACTGTCGAGCAGTTCAACCGATGGATCCTCCACATCTCCGACAACCTCGCAGACACGTGCAAACCATCCAGCCGCCACATCAGGACATCCAACCCAATGACACAGATGACCAAGACGCCTTCCGGGTTGCGGTCATTGATGTGAACCGGGTCAACACCATCAATCCGGCCGACGAATGGAGTGCCACCCTGAAGGTCAACCTGAACTCGTCGCCCACCTACCAGACTGGACTTATGAGACTGTTCACACGTCAAGGTTTAGCAACTATTGTATTGTAACATGTTGCTGTTTTATCGTTCCAGATCTCGTTTGACCGGACCACACTTCAAAGTTTTTCTTCTTTTGTTATGGTACAACCTCGTTAGCATGCCACACCCGACATTGCCCCTTGTATATAGATACGCCACATGTACATGCTGTAAATATCACGCACACACACCTTTAGCTGCACTCAGGACACATTCATATTTATAACCATGTAGGCACATAATCTTGTAAAAAAGGGGGGATGTCATGATATTCAAACACACACATCATGATAGATAGACCAACAGACCAATTAGCACACATAACACGACAGCCAATCACAGACAAGAGCAGACACAGTATAAGACAAGAAACACGACACCTGGTGGACAGTCCATCTAGAGACAAGGACAAGGACAGGACCTGATTAACAAGACACTCACACAGTCACCACGTGTTGAGTATCAAGGCAGATATGTAAATAACAAGTTGGAATAAAACTGCATTGTACCAATCGCAACCGTGTTGGTTCATCTGTACCTCAGAGCACCCAACACCACACTACCCAGGCTCCAACGTCCGCAGTCGTCCTCTCACCTCACCCCCGTTCACTAACTGACTTTAGTTAGCTAGCGCGGGTGGCTCCCCCCACCAATACCTCTCGCCCCCTTCCACCCAGTCCCAGAGAAAGAAACACCAAAACAAACCCAACAATCCAACCCCTACAATTCACTAACATAACATTTAACCGTCGCAACACAGAACGCCATTAACTTGAACTCTGCAACAATGCAAAGAGAAGTAAATTTCAAATTTCAATACAAATCAGTAAAAAGAAAGTTGTAACATTTGTACATTTTCCAGCCGCTCAAACACAGTCCACAGTCTTTCTTCCAGTTCCGCTCTTCACGTCTGTCCCAAGCCTTCTGCCCTCACGAACGCCTCAGCCGCCTCCGCTGTCTCAAAATAAAAGTCTTTGGCTTCATGTGTTACTCTCAACTTCGCCGGGTACACCACACCAAATCGCACCTCCTTCTTGTACAAAGCTGCCTTCACTCGCCCAAACGCCGCTCGTCTTTTTGCCAACTCCACCGTCCAGTCCTGGTAGATCCGAACCGCAGTACCATCCCACAGCACCTCACGCTTCTGCTTCGCCCAGCTTAATACTTTCTCCTTCATGCGAAACTTATGGAAGCAGATAATTACTGCCCTTGGCGGCTCGTTCACTTTGGGCTTTGGCCTTAATGACCGATGAGCTCGGTCTAGCTCGTACAGGGTGGGGTTCTCACCCTCCCCCATCAGCTCCGCCAACCTCTTAGCGAAGTATTGCATTGGCCTTGGGCCCTCTGCCCCTTCGGGCAAGCCCACAATTCTCAAATTGTGCCGCCTTGAGCGGTTTTCCAAGTCTTCCAGCTTTGCTCGGAGTCCTCTGTTAACCTCCACCACCCTCCGCAGCGCGTCTCCCATCGAGGTGACCTGGTCGCTGTGTCGTGTCACGGCCTCCTCCACCTCCTTCATCTTCTCGCCCAGCTCTCTCACCTCGGCCGATGCCTTTGCCACCTCCACCCTGATCGGACCGATTGCCTCCCCCAACAATGACCTCAATACGACCGCCATCTCTTTCTTCAGGATCTCCATGTGCCTCACCAAATGTTTTTCCAGCTCCACCACCATCACCTCGGTCATCTTCTCCACCGTAAGTAGTGCGGTCCCGCCTAGCAGTTCGGCTTCCGCCATCCTGTCAACACTTTTGCTTTTGCTCGTCTTCTCCTTTGGCGGCGAACCCGCGTTTCCTCCTTTCTTCGATGCTGCTTTTCGCATCCTTTAGCGGCTTATTGTTTTTTATCTTCTTTCCTTTCTCCTCTCTCCCCCTTCACCCTCCTGCCCTTCATCAATCTGGCATTCTTCTTTTTTGAGAAAAAAAAACTTTTACCAAACTTCCATAAATCTTCTTTCTTTCTCCTCGACATTCACCTGGGACCAGGCTTCAAACCTTCTTCTTCCGAGGTGGGAGCCATCCGACGTGGAGCACCCTCCCTACATGGCGCTCGGGCCTCGGGCCTGCCGCCTCGACCGCTTCGAAGCTCCGCCCCCGCTGCTCCGACCTGCCGGGCCCGGCGCCTCAGCCTCCGCCGCCCGACACCCACACGGGGTTCTTCGCCGGCTTTTAAACCGGCCCCGCTGGCTGCTCGCGGCGGCCCCAAAGACCGACGATAGTCGGGAGTGCGTGGGGTATCGGGGATTTCCCCGAAATCGCGGCCACCAGCGGGAGCTCTTTTTTTTGCGGCCGCCCTGCTCGCCCACCCCACCGGAAGCCCTTGAAGGAACATTTTAGGGAATTATTTACTGTTGCAATATTTTCTGAGTTATCTTTGAAGTAAGGGGTGTTAAGAGATCTAATGTTTATTTAAGATGTTAAGTTGAGTTCATGGAATAAACAGTGTTTTGTGTTTAAAAACCCACGTGTCCATAATTTTAATCCCACACCTCGGGAACAAGCCGTGTGCTCGGAAAAGCAACAAATCCATTAAAGGGAAAGGTTGGTTGAACTCCATGATACATTTTGGGGTTCTGAAAACACCTCGCCCATAACAATATTTAGAATGAAACATCCTTAATTTGAACGATTTTTTCATTTACGGCTGGCCTACATGATACTTTAATAACCTTTTAATTTTTATTTTAACTATTATTTTGTATTGAATTACACTATATTATTAACATTATTATTTTTTTTAAAACCCTTCTCATACAGTAGATCCCAAATCTTTAAGCAATGTGGACTAAAGTCGCTTCTGGGGCCCCTCTGGGTTTAGGGGCCCTGAAGCTTAAGCTTTGTTAGTTTCATAGTAGATCCGCCCCTGGTTTAGAGGAGGTGGCTCCTCTCCCGCTTTTAAATCTCCGGCTCCTCTCCCGCGCTTTTAAATCTCCGGCTCCTCTCCCGCTTTTAAATCTCCGGCTCCTCTCCCGCTTTTAAATCTCCGGCTCCTCTCCCACGCTTTTAAATCTCCGGCTCCTCTCCCGCTTTTAAATCTCCGGCTCCTCTCCCGCTTTTAAATCTCCGGCTCCTCTCCCACGCTTTTAAATCTCCGGCTCCTCTCCCGCTTTTAAATCTCCGGCTCCTCTTCCGCTTTTAAATCTCTGGCTCCTCTCCCGCTTTTAAATCTCCGGCTCCTCTCCCACGCTTTTAAATCTCCGGCTCCTCTCCCGCGCTTTTAACTATTAGGACACAAATCGGGTGAGTTTGAGGTATTTTGAATTACATCATGGGACAAGGCAGGGGTGCTCACTCTCCCCGTTGCTCTTTTGCCTTGGCGATAGAGCCACTAGCAATTGCGCTTAGAGCGTCAAGCTGTTGGAAAGGGATAGTGCGACGGCGGCGGGGGGAGTAGTGCGACGGCGGCGGGGGGAGTAGTGCGACGGCGGCGGGGGGAGTAGTGCGACGGCGGCGGGGGGAGTAGTGCGACGGCGGCGGGGGGAGTAGTGCGACGGCGGCGGGGGGAGTGGTGCGACGGCGGCGGGGGGAGTAGTGCGACGGCGGCGGGGGGAGTAGTGCGACGGCGGCGGGGGGAGTGGTGGAGCGTGGAGTTTCACTATATGCGGACGACCTGTTGCTTTACATTTCGGACCCGTTGAGAAGTATCGGGGGCATCATGAACATTTTCGAGGAATTCGGCCCGTTTTCCCGGGATAAGTTAAACATGGGAAGAATCAGGTCTTCCTTATCCAAAAAAGGGGACAGGAGGGGAGGCTGGGCGAGCTGCCATTTAAAGTGGTGGGAACGAACTTTAGATACTTGGGCATCAAGGTGGCAAGGGATTGGGAACAATTGCACATATTGAACCTGGCGCGGTTGGTAGAGCAGGATGAAGGGGGATTTTAAGAGGTTGGATGCGCTCCCGCTGGCGTTGGCGGTGCAGGTGCAAACCGTGAAAATGACGGTGCTTCCGGGTTTTTTATCCCAAAGGCCTTTTTAAGGAAAATTAATGCCCTGATTCCGGGGTTTGAGTGGGTGGGGAAATCCCCACAGGAAAGTGTTGCTGCAACGGGGATGTGGTCGGGGTGGGGGTGGGGGGGGGGGGGCGGGCGAAGGTGGGTGGAGGGGGGTGGGAGGGGGGCGGGCGGTGTTGCGGCTGGCCTTGTCAAATTTAATGAACTATTACTGGGCAGCTAATGTAATCATGGGAAGTGGGCAGTGGGGGAGGGGTCAGTTAAGGGGAGTGGATGGAGGCAGCCTCTTGAACGGGCACACGCTTGGGGGGACTGTTGACGGCATCTATGCCGTTCTTGCCGGCCAGGTACTCCACAAGCCCGATGGTGGTGGTGGCCCTGAGGGTGTGGGGACAGTGGCGGCAGCATCTGAGGTTGGAGGGTGTCTCGGTCTGGGCACCGATCTGTGGGAATCATAGATTTGCACCAAGGGGGTTAGACGCAGGGTTCTGAGTGTGGCAGTGGGCAGGGATCGAGCAGTTTGGGGACCGATTTGTGGGGGGCAACTTGTCAAGCCTAGAGGAATTGGAAGAGGAATATGAGCTGCCCGATGGGAATGAGTTCCAGTACTTGTAGGTGCAGGATTATGCGAGGAAACAGATGTCGTCCTTCCTGGCCTACCACCACTCAGGCAGCAGGACATGGTGGTGTCTAAATCAGGGATTGGCGAGGGTTGGGTGCCGGAGATTTTTTTTTTGATTTTTAAAAATCATTTACATTTTTCTTTTTGTTTAAGTGGCAATTTAGCGTGGCCAATCCACCTACCCTGCACAGCTTTGAGTTGTGGGGGTGAGACCCACGCAGACAGGGGGGAGAATGTGCAAACTCCACACAGACAGTGACCCGGAGACCGGGATCGAACCCGGGTCCTCAGCGCCGTGAGGCAGACGTGCTAACCACTGCGCCACCGTACCGCCGTGGGTGTCGGAGATTTATAAGGAATTAATGAATTGGGAGGGAGCCCTGATAGGAGAAGTTAAGCAGATGTGGGAGGAAGAGCTGGGGAGGGAGGTGGAGGCTGGGCTGTGGGAGGAGACTCTGAGGAGAGTGAACGCATCCTCTTTGCATGCCTTATTCAATTCAAAGTGGTTCACAGGGCACATGTGACGGTGGTCAGAATGAGCAGGTTCTTTGAGGGGGTGAGGGACAAGTGTGGTCCGAATTTGCACATCCTCCCCGTGTGAGCGTGTGCCTCGCCCCCACACCCCGAAGATGTGCAGGGCAAGTGGATTGGCCACACTAAATTGCCCCTTAATTGGGAAAAAAAAAAGAATTGGGTACTCTAAATTTATTTAAGAAAAACATAGATCCTGGCCTCGGGGTGGAACTTGAACTCTTGACTTCCTGACTCAGGAGATCTGCTTTCAGCTGGTGCAAGCTGACACGCAAAAACATTTTGGGTGGTGTCAAGTAACAACCGTATTAGATAAGCTTCTGGCCTATTTATTACCTCTTTTGGACTTTGAACATTTTCCTTGGCAATTTCTCTCTGAACGTTCAAATTCTGCATTTATCTTGCTCTGTTTGCTGCTGTACGTACATTGGCCTGGATTTTGCTGTACTTGATTTGAGGATTTCTGACATGTGCTGAGTAATGTGGTTGTCAATGATTCCACACTTCCCGTTCGGTCTGCTGTTTCAGTTCCCAGTAAAGTACAATCTCCCTTGTGATCACTGATTCAGTAAGGCTCCACTTCTACACCGATACTCTCACTGTAAAAACCCTTGAGAAAAGCTACGCCTCATTGAATGTGGGTTTTTAATATGTGTGCTAATTTAATAATTACTGATAAATACCATCACTGGCTGTGAAAAGCTAATCATAGAATTTACAGTACAGAAGTAAGCCATTCAGCCCATCGAGTCTGCACCGGCTCTTGGAAAGAGCACCCCATTTAAGCCCACATTTCCAACCTATCCCCGTAACCCGGTAACCCCACCTAGCCTTTTTGGACACTAAGGGCAATTTAGCATGGCCAATCCACCGAACCTGCACATCTTTGGATTGCGGGAGGAAACTGGAACACCCCCACGCAGACACAGGGAGACTCTGCACAGACAGTGACCCAAGCCGGGAATCGAACCTAGGACCCTGGAGCTGTGAAGCAACTGTGCTAACCACTGTGCTGTCGTGCTGTTACATTCGCGAATGTCAAATTTTCACACATTGATTTAAAAATGGCACATTATTTTATCTTTATTTTAGCTTCAATCTTAATACAAGTTATGCAATGTAATTATTTCACCTTTAAGATAAATAAAAAATGATGTGCCTATGACGATATGTAAATGTAAATGAGCCACATTCCGATCCGACTGATCTTAAATTGGTTGTGGACGATAAAATTCTGCCCAATCAGCCTGGACCAGGAGAGGACCAGGGGAAAGTCTTTGACAGAATATCAGACACCTACATGATGGATGTGCTCTCCAAAAGCAGCTCACGGAGGGAATCCGCAATTGGATCCAACTGCTCTACACAAACATCAGTAGTGCCGTCTCAATCAATGGGTGGAAATCAGAAAGCTTTCTGCTCAAATCTAGAGTTGGCCCTCTCTCCTCTGTCTTTTCATGATTTGCAGAGAACTCTTTGCTGAGTCCATCAGGAAGGACCCGGGAATAGGAGGAGTGACAATCCCAGGCAGTGGCTGCGCTCCAGTCAAAGCCGCCCTGTACACGGATGATGTCACCGTCTTCTGCTCCGATCCGCTGCTGGTGCACACTGATCAGAATCTGCGGCCAGTTCAAACTGGCCTCGGGAACCAAGGGAATTCACGGAAATGGGAGGCCATATTCCTTGGGAACTGGGCTGATCAATCCTTTGCCCCCTTCAACACCAAGTCAGACTGCCTGAAGGGGCTGGGGATGTGGTTCAGAGGGACCAGGGAATGCATTAGGAACTGGAGGGAGTGAGTAGGTATGGTCAAACAAAAGCGCGAGCGGCGCGGGTCGGGCTAATCCCCTCTCCTGCGTTGTGGCGATCCCTCGAGCTATTTTCCACTTAATCTGGAGGTCGAAAATGGACCACGTTTGCAGGAATACGATGTACAAACCTCTACATAAAGAGTGAAAAGACATGCCCAGCCCAACATCACCCTAACCCTGATGGCCACCTTTGTGTGTGGCTGCAACAAGCTGGGCTTAGATCCTCGTGTCACTTCATGCCGAGGTTCCACCTGTCCCCGGTGTTGCGAAGGATGGGGCTTGCCAAGCTGCCGCGGTACGTTCCAAGTAGATGGTCCGTGCCGTACCACCTGTCTCTGGTGAAAAACCTTATGCTAAAGAACACATTTGATCACAAGTCTCTCAGGCAGTGGCAAGCACATAACGTCCTTGAGACCCTGCAGGGAAATAACTAATATAAGAACTAGGAGCAAGAGTGGGCAATTCAGTCCCTCGAGGCTGCACCGCTGTTCAATATAGATCATAGAATTTAGAGTGCAGAAGGGGGCCATTCGGCCCATCAATCTGCACCAGCCCTTGGAAAGAGCACCCTATTTTAGCCCATACCTCCACCTTTCCCTGTAACCCAGTAACCCCACCTAACCTTTTGGACACTAAGGGGCAATTTATCATGGCCAATCCACCTAACCTGCACATCTTTGGACTGTGGGAGGAAACCGGAGCACCCGGAGGAAACCCACGCAGACACGGGGAGAAAGTACAAACTCCAAACAGACTGTCAGCCGAGACCGGAATTGAACCTGGGACATTGGAGCTATGAGGCAGCGGTGCTAACCACTGTGCCACCGAGCCGCTCATCATTGATCATGCGTGATCTGAGCTCAGCCTCAACTCCACTTTCTTGCCCGTTCTCCATAACCCATGGCAGCTGTGATTCCATGGGAGCTCAAACCCAGCACCTTCTGTGTGTAAAGCAGACATGGGCGGCACGGTAGCACAGTGGTTAGCACTGTCGCTTCACAGCTCCAAGGTCCCAGGTTCAATTCCCAGCTTGGGTCACTGTCTGTATGGAGTCTGCACGTTCTCCCTGTGTCTGCGTGGGTTTCCCCCGGGTGCTCCGGTTTCCTCCCACAGTCCAAAGATGTGCTGTTAGGTGGATTGGCCATGCTAAATTGCCCCTTAGTGTCCAAAAGGGTTGGGTTGTGGAGGTGTGGGCTTAAATGGGATGATCTTTCCAAGGGCTGGTGCAGCCATGATGGGCTGAATGACTTCCTTCTGCACTGTAAATTGTATGATTCAATGATAACCTTTATATCATGGAACCACCAAGGAGATGGTGGATTCTGCCGGATGGTTCCCTCAGCAGATTGTCAAGGTCATTTGGCAAAACCCTTCACCACCTGAACTTTCAAACAAGCACCGAGGTGAACAACCAAAAGATCTTGCCCCATGTTTAACAATTTATTGGAGTTCTTTTATGCAGGAACCTGCGCTGAGGATAAAGGGGAGCCTTTAGACGTACTATATTTGGATTTCCGGAAGGCATTTGCGAAGGTGCCACACCAAAGGTTTTTGCGGAAAATAAAAGCTCACGGTGTTGGGGATAACATATTAGCCTGGGTAGAAGATCGGTTGGTTAGCAGAAAACAGACAGTATGTATACATGGGATTTTTTTTCTGATTAGCAGGATGTGACAAGTGCTGGGGCCTCAACTTTTTACAATTTATATCAATGACTTAGATGTGGGAATGAAGGCAGGGGAATAAAATTTTCAGATGTCACAAAAATTCTTCTCAGGTACTTAATGACCTGTTGAGCTGCTCGCAGAAAAAAACTTTTCACTGTACCTCGGTACACGTGACAATAAACAAATCCAATCCGATCCAAACCAATAAGTAGGAAAGTATTTTGCGAAGAGGACATAAAGGAGGCTACAGGTGGATATAGATAGGCTGAGTGACTGGGGAAAAAAATCTGGCAGATGGAGTATAATGTGGGAAAATGTAACGTCTTTCAATTTGGCAGGTAGAATAAAAAAGCAAAGTAAAAGGTAAAGTCGCCATAGTCCCAGATGATCGCAGGCTGCTCTCCCCTTTGAGGCAGAGAGCTGACGGTTGGTAGTTTAACCTCAGCTTCACCACACTTCAGGTGAGGGGCAAGGTTGAGAAGGTGGAGCCTACACGAATTACCTCAGCCGGTACGGGAATTGAACCCACGCTGCTGCATCATAAACCAGCTGTCGAGCAAAAAAAAACCCAAACTATTATGTAAAGAGAGAATGACTGCAGAATCGCGAGGTGCAGAGGGATTTAGGTGTTCTCGTGCATGAGTAACAAAACATTAGCATACTGGTACAACAAGTAATAAAGGCTAATGGAATGCTGTCCTTTATTACGAGAGAAATTGAACATAAAAGTAAGGATATAATGCTTCACTTATAAAGGACATTGGTGAGAACACGGGCGCGACTCTCCCAAAGGGAAACAAAGTCCCTTCGCGAGTGGGTTTAGATGTGTGTTTCCCACCATTCACAGTGCCTTGAAACACATGGCTATTCAACGCGACTCGCTTTGACTAAGGGGCCTGAACAGGGATAGTGTGGCCAAGCCGCACATAGCTCCGTTTTGTACCATGGGGAGCTCTGCTCGCCGGAAGTCCCCATTGTAATGAGAAATCGGGACAATCTGCTCCGCCAACCCATGCCAGCTGGCAATGCCACTGGGGCACCTTGGCAGTGCCAGGCTAGCACCCAGGTCAGGTGGCACTGCCAGAGTACCAGGTTGGCACTGCCAGGGTACCAGGTTGGCACTGCCAGGGTGCCCATGTGGCACCAGCAGTGCAAGGGCACCACCCAGCACAAAGGTCACGCAGCTTGGGGCCTCCGATCCCCTGGGAGACCCCTATGAGTGCAATTCTGCCTGGTCTTTGTGGGGACCAGTGCGCTTGCCCGAGGTCTCTGAGGCAAAGGGGTTAAATCCCAAGGCTTCAGGTACCTCGGGAATCTACACATTAGATGAGGCTAACTGCCTTGCTTTAATGTGCCAATTTGCTGAAACGTGATCCCATCCATTGTGGGCGGGATTCACATTGCAACATCTAGCGAGATGGAGTTGAATCTGGCGAGGTGGTGTGAGCCGGGTAGATCTCGGGAGTGGGGTATGTCGGCTTTTAACAGACACGCTGCATCGTGGCGAGCTGCTTTTCGGATACAGCGTGGCCATTGGATCATGCCCCACATCTCAAATACTGTTTGCAGTTTTGGTCTCCCTATTTAAGGAAGGATGTAAATGTGTCAGAGCCGGTTCAGAGGTGGCTTACTAGACTGAGATCTGAAATGGGTGGATGTCTTATGAGTAAAGGTTAAACCTATCCTGCACATCTTTGGGTTGTGGGGGTGAAACCTGTTGTGTTATGTTACTTTGTGTAACATCAACTGCTACTGGATGTCGGCTTTACGAAAGGATGCTCCAGACTATAAAATTAGTTCAACGTGTTTATTGAACTATTAACACAGTTCTCAAATGAGTTTGACTCTCTGCTAATCTAACTGTAGTAACTCAGTCTAACTGTACCAGCTTTCTCTAAGCCACGTGCTGGCTGTGATGCTGCTGATCAGCCCTGTCTAACTCTCCAGGTGTCTGTCTGTGGAAGAGGCAGGGTGTGTGTGCCTGTCCCTTTTATAGTGTTCGTGTCATGCCCCCTTCTGGTGATGCCACCTCTGGGTGTCCTGATTACCTATTGGTTGTGTCCTATTCTGATTATCCATTGGTTGCATGTTTGCATATCATGACATCTGCCCCTTTTTTTGTGTTTTTTTTTAGATGTATGTACATGTGAATGTGTCTGTCTAATGTGACTGACTGGAACCGACAGTGAAGAGGAATACAGAACAGAACAAACAAAACAATTGTTCATAAGTCTAGTCCCTGGCGTTTCCGTCTGATCCACGACGACCGCCAGAGAGGTGGTGGAGGGGATGACGGTGTCTTGACAGGCGAGTGGGAAGCATGACTGGTGGACTCATTTGAGGTGTCTGGAGGTGGCAATTCGACATGTGGAAATGGAGGGGAAAGTGGTTGCGGGCGTGCGATTTTTCGCAGAGCCCTTCGATTCGGGGCAGCACGGTAGCCTTGTGGATAGCACAATTGCCTCACAGCTCC
This sequence comes from Scyliorhinus torazame, assembly GCF_047496885.1. Taxonomy (NCBI): domain Eukaryota; kingdom Metazoa; phylum Chordata; class Chondrichthyes; order Carcharhiniformes; family Scyliorhinidae; genus Scyliorhinus; species Scyliorhinus torazame. The sequence goes on from NC_092710.1 coordinate 303,228,326, forward strand.
AGGGTCCCAGGTTCGATTCCGGCTTGGGTCACTGTCTGTGCGGAGTCTTCACATCCTCTCCGTGTCTGCGTGGGTTTCCTCTGGGTGCTCCGGTTTCCTCCCACAGTCCAAAGATGTGCAGGTTAGGTGGATTGGCCATGATAAATTGCCCTTAGTGTTGGGTGGGGTTACTGGGTTATGGGGATAGGGTGGAGGTGTTGACCTTGGGTAGGGTGCTCTTTCCAAGAGCCGGTGCAGACTCGATGGGCCGAATGGCCTCCTTCTGCACTGTAAATTCCATGATTCCTTCGCACAATGGAGCCATCAGACATTTGTATGACATCGGATCTGGGCGCGGCCTGTTGAACGACGACAGCCAGGGCAGACTACCCACCATCCGGTATCTTGATTCTGACCGTGTCTGCCGGGGATAGCCCGTCCAGATCGGTGGCATGTGCGTCATAGCCCTGCTCCTGGCTGTCGTGAAGCTGCTGCATCTTCTGCAGCACCGGGAGGTGATCAAGGTTGGGCAGGTGTATGGCTGGAAGCGTCGTCCGCAGGTCCCTGTTCATTAGGAGTTGAGCTGGTGACATGCTAGTGGACAAGGGAGTCGCCCGGTATGCAAGTAGTGCTCGGTGTATGTCGGAAGCGGAGTCCGAGGCCTTGCGGATGAGCTGCTTAACGACGTGCACCCCTTTTTCGACTTTGCCATTGGACTGCGGATAGTGCGGACTGGAGGTGACATGCCTGAAATTGTGGCTCTTGGCAAACGTGGACCATTCCCGACTGTGGAAGCACGGGCCATTGTCGCTCATGACGGTGTTCGGGGTGCCATGCCGTGAGAATGTCCCTTTACGCGCTTTGATGACGGTCCGTGAGGTGAGGTCTGGCAGCTTCAGCACCTCAGGATCGTTCGAAAAGTAATCGATGATTAAGATATAATCGCGACCATTCGCGTGGAATAGGTCAATGCCAACCTTGGACCACGGAGAGATCTCTAGGTCATGTGGTTGGAGCATCTCCTTGCTCTGCGCTGGTTGGAACCTCTGACAGGTTTCGCAGTTAAGGACCATGTCGGTGATGTCCTGGTTGATGCCGGGCCAGTAGACAGCTTGCCGGGCCCTGCGTCTGCACTTTTCGATGCCCAGGTGTCCCTCATGAACCTGCCGCAGCACCATGTGCTAGAGACGTAGCGGGATGACTATCCTGTCCAGCTTGAGCAGGATGCCGACAAGCAGCATCAGGTCGTCCTTGACGTTGTAGAATTGAGGGCATTGCCCTTTCTGCCAGCCATTGCTGAGGTTGTGGATGACTCGCTGCAACAGGGGGTCTTTGGCCGTCTCTTCTCAGATGAGAACGATCTTCTCATCTGTTGCCGGGAGAGTGCTTGCACACAGTTGTACCTGCAATTCAATGTGCTGGATGATCTCCAGTGGTTCACTGGGTGAGTTGACAATGCATCGGCGATGATGAGCTCCTTGCCAGGTGTGTACACCAAATTGAAATCATACCTCCAGAGTTTGAGCAGAATTCTCTGCAACCGAGGTGTCATGTCGTTCAGGTCTTTTTGGATGATGTGGACCAGAGGCCTATGATCCGTCTCAACAGTAAATGTTGGCAAACCGTAGACATAATCATGGAATTTGTGGATTCATAGATTATCATAGAATTTACAGTGCAGAAGACGGTGAGAAGACCTAAACATTCTTCTCAATCTGCGCATATCTGGTCTCAGTGGGTGTCATTGCCCGTGACACGTACGCTACTGGTACCCAGGATGGCGTGTCGTCTCTTTGAAGCAACACCGCCCCAATGCCATCCTGACGCATCGGTCGATATCTTGGTCTCTCGGTCTGGGTCAAAGAATGGAAGGACAGGTGCAGTGATGAGCTTGGCTTTCAGCTCCAACCACTCTGTCTGGTGATCCGTCTGCCGCTCGAAGGCAGTTGATTCCTTGACCAGTTTACATAGGCCGTCGTGTGTTTAGCCAAATTCGGGATGAATTTGCCAAGGAAGTTAACCATTCCCAGGAAGCGCAGTACTGCTTTCTTACCCTCGGGGACTTTCATTGCCTCGATGGCTTTAATTTTGTCTGTGTCCGGGCGCACACCGTGTCGCGAAATCTGATCGCCCAGGAACTTCAGCGTGGATGTCCCAAAACGGCACTTGGGCCAGTTTAGCTTGAGGCCATGTTCATATATGCGTCGGAATACCTTCTTGAGTCCCGACACATGTCCCTCTGGGGTTGTAGACCAGATTATGATATTGTCAACGTAGACACAAACCCCTTCTATTCGCTCCATCATCTGTTCCATGATGCAATGGAAAATCTCTGATGCCGAGATGATGCCAAATGGCATTCGGTTGTAGCAGAATCTGTCAAAAGACGTGTTGAAGGTGCAGAGCCTTCTGCTGGATTCTTCAAGTTGGATTTGCCAAAATCCTTGGGATGCGTCCAGTTTTGTGAAGAAGCGCACGTGTGCCATCTCACGTGTGATTTCTTCCCTCTTCGGGATGGGTAATGTTCCCGCATAATGTTTTTGTTTAGATCCTTGGGGTCAATGCAGATGCGTCGGTCCCCCGAAGGCTTCTTTACACACACCATCGAGCTGACCCAGTCGGTTGGTTCAGTGACCTTGGAGATGATGCCTTTTTGTTGTAGACTCGTGAGCTCTGCTTTCAGTTGCTCCCTCAGTGGAGCAGGGACACGTCGTGGTGCGTGGACCACTGGTTTGGCATCAGGCCGCAGTAGAATCTTGTACTCATACGGCAACTTGCCCATCCCGCTAAACACATCTGGGTACTGAGTGAGGATGTCGCCGTTGCTGGCCTGAAGATCCCAATGAGATGGCATCGTAGTGTAGACCTGTTGAAAGAGGTTCAGTTGCTTGCAGGGTGCGCACGAAGCAGGGATGCCCTGTCTGGTTGAACAATTTCAAAGCGTAGGCGTGTCTCTACGTGTCAGCTGGACACCTGCCGATGGCAGGACCCCAGTGCCTTGATTGCGTTTCCATTGTAGTCCAGGAGTTTGCAGGCAGCTGGAAAGATTGTGGGGAGGCTTCTTGATTCTCTTGAAGTCCACCTGCGAGATCAGGTTGGCGGAGGCACCTGTGTCCAGTTTGAACTGGATGGGGCAGTGGTTGACATCCATCACTGCATTCCATTCGTCCTCGGAATCCACGGCCAGGATTGATTGGACTTGCGATGTATTCGGTGTGGCGTATTCGCACTTCGTAATAATGCTCACTCGGTAAGTGTATTCATCATCTGGATCTGTCACACTGCCTGGATCAGTCATACGTTCGGTGTTGCACACTTCGAATGTGATGCTGTCGGAATTGGGAGCGCTGGCTCCTGACTGGTGGTGCAGATCTGCACAGGGCTGCATAGTGGTTGAGTTTCCCACAGTTTAAACAGCGTTTTCCTCTTGCAGGGCAGTTTTTTTTTACAGTGGGCGGTGCCGCAGTTCGCACACGTCATGATGTTGGCGTCATGACGCTCAGTGCGTCGTTACGCATGCGCAATGCGGTTCTCAGCCGTTTGCACCTGCGCAATGCGGTTTTCGGCCGCTTCATAATCCCGGTCGCATTGCGCATGCGTCGGGCCCCGGGACGAGCGCGCAAAATGGCTGCCGTCGGAGATATTGAGGCGCTGCATCCGGGAGATGGCCTGAACACTTTCCACCTCGTGGGAGGCTTGTTTTTCACTCTCATCCATTTTGTATTGTGAGTAGCGGGTTTTGGAATGCTCATGCACAGTGCATGTTTCAATAGCGACTTTTTAAAAATAAATTTAGAATACCCAATTATTTTTTCCAATTAAGGGGCAATTTAGCATGGCCAATCCACCTAAGTTGCACATCTTTTGGGTTGTGGGGGTGAAACCCACGCAGACACGGGGAGAACTTGCAAACTCCACACAGACAGTGACCCAGGGCCAGGTTTCGAACCCGGGTCCTCAGCGCCGGAGGTCAATAGCGACTTTTAAGGTCACATGCTTGATTTTCAACAATTGCTCTCGCAGAGGATCAGAGTGGACTCCAAAAACGATTTGGTCTCTGATCAAGGAGTCAGTTATGTCACCGAAGTTGCAGGATTGCGCTAGCAGTGTAAGGTTAGTGTTATGTCCGGGTTTACAGAACCCCAAAGTGTTTCATGGAATTCAACCGACCCACAACTTTTAATAGATTGTGGTGTGGGAAGCGCACGGTGTACTCTCCAGGTGTGATACAGCAATTATGGACAAACGGTTTTTAAAACAAAACAATGTTTATTCTATGAACTTAAGTTAACCTTTTAAAAACAAACAATGAATATCTTAACACCCATTACTTCAAAGATAACCCCAAAAGACTACAACACTAAATAATCCTTCAAACTGTTCCTTTAAACATACAAAAGACTTCAAACCTTCAAAACTAATAACACATTAAGTTACATTCAATATATTTACACTCTTTGGATTGCAGAAATCAACAGACCAGCTCTGTGTTTCTTCCTGCAGCTCTCAGCAAAACACACAGACACTCCCAGCTGCCTTCTCAAACTGAAACTCAAAAAAGCAGAAGTGAGCTCAGCTCCCCCCACCCTCTGACATCACTTCAGTAATATGATCAGCTCCATTTCTTAAAGGTACATTGCTTAAACATCCATTTCTTAAAGGTACTCTCACATGACATTAGTCAGATAACTATTGAAGGATTCATCTTTACCTTGCATTCTTTGGTTGAAGATGTAGCGCTCGAATATTTCTTTGGTGTCCACCTCGCAGTCGAATTTGTCCAGGATGGTTTGATATTTTGTTTTCTCCTGCCCTTCGGAAAATTGAAAGGAGTTGAAGACCTCTATCTCATGGTCACCCGCAGTGGTGAGTAGAAGAGCTATCTTGCGAGAATTGGTCGCGCTATTTAGGTCGGATGCTTCCACGAATAGCTGGAACATTTGCTTGAATGAACACCAGTTAGCACTAAGATTACCGGTGTTCCTGAATTGATAAGGGGCCTGAATCTTGTCCATCATGCCTGGATTCAGAAACTGGTTGTCTTTGACCTTGCTGAGTTGAACTAGGTAGAGAGAACAGTCACTCCTGTACCATGTTGTGTTATGTTACTTCGTGTAACATAAACTGCTACTGGATGTCGGCTTTACGAAAGGATACTCCAGATTATGAAATGAATTCAACGTGTTTATTGAACTATTAACACAGTTCTCAAAAGAGTTCGACTCTCTGCTAATCTAACTGTAGTAACTCACTCTAACTGTAGCAGCTTGCTCGAAGCTACGTGCTGGGGTGTGATGCTGCTGATCAACCCTGTCTAACTCTCTAGATGTCTGTCTGTGGAAGAGGCAGGGTGTGTGGGTCTTGTCACTTTTATAGTGTTTGTGTCCTGCCCCTTTGTGGTGATGCCACCTCTGGGTGTCCTGATTATCCGTTGGTTGTTTCCTATTCTGATTATCTATTGGTTGCATGTTTGCATATCATGACAAAACCCACGCAGACACGGAGAGAATGTGCAAACTCCACACGGACAGTGACCCGGGGCTGGGATCAAACCCGGGCCCTCAACGCCATAGGCAGCAGTGCTAACCACTGCGCCACCCATGCCGGCCCTCTCCAGGTGATGATTTAAGTTCTCGTTGCATCTGTAAAAAAATCAAGAGGTTTGTCCTGGAACTCGCCATGCTTAGTCTTCAAATGCCTTTGAAGTTTAGAGGGTTTTAATCTTTCATTTGCCTGTGCTTCCCTGCATATAACACACATGAGCTTTGCATTGGCACAGTTAATAAACCCACACTTCAAGAAATCACCCTTATGCTGTTTTGTCCCTGCTTTCAGCTTTTTAATGGGTTCTTCACCAGAGTTCACAGCAGCACTGCTGGCAGCCACAGAATGGAGGAAACTCTCTCGCGCCCAGAACACGCAACGTCAGTGTGACCTACCCTCTGCCGCCACGTCTGGAGAGAAGACTCCATTGATTTTTTAAAGGAATCTGCTCCTGGGTCAGCGTGCTGGCGTGAGGGGGAGGCAGTCTGCCTCGCTGGGCGCCGGCCCTGCGTCCCGCTGATACATACGTGGAATGGCTGGCATTCTGAAAGCCGGTCGTGGCCGCCATTTTTAAAAGCCTGTCTCAGCCGTTGGGGACTTATTCCCATGAACGGGAACGGCGCGACCGATAGCACTGTGACCCTCCCGACACCCTCCTGCGGGTCGCGACCCTGAGTTTGACAATGACTGTTGTAGATGGTACACATGGCTGTCACTGTTCGGCAGTGGTGGAGGATTTGAAGGTTTGTGAAAGGGATAACAATCAAGCTGGCTGGCTGCTTTGTCCTGGATGGTGTCGAGCTTCTTGAGTCTTGGTGGAGCTGTGCTCATCCAAGCAAGTCGAGAGTGTTGTATTACACTCCTGACTTGTGCCTTGTAGATGGTGGACAGGCTTTTGGGGGGGGAGGGGGTCAGAAGGTGAGTTATCCGCACTAATTAGCTTTTATCATATGTTTGGATGTTTCTCTCAAGGTGATTGTGGAGCAGAAGAGACTGTTGTTAACTCCCTTCTGGAATATGTCTTTGCAAAGAAGGTCTGGCGAGAGATGCAATGGCTTTCGTAAGGTTCATCCAGAGCCAGGTCTGTGACACAGGACTCTGGGCCCTAAAGGCTTTCCCCAGGCCTGCGCACCGAGACAAACATCAACTGCGGCTGGAGGATCATCCACTCGACTTTTTCAGCAATGCTCTTTGGTCTGCTTCTGGAGGGGGTGAGGGAGTGGGGTTTTAGAGAACAGATCGGTAAGAAGAAGGGGGGGTACGATCTCATGTGGACTTTACCCCGAGCAAAGTGCATCCACCTAAAGATAGCGCCCTTCCTTTTAAAAATGTTACAAAAATGGCTTGCCCACTTCCGCTCGGCTGCCGAGATTTAAAGATGGCGGGCCTGTTGCTGATTCTGGCTCCTGCCCACCTGCTGTGTTATGCGGGTGAGCTGGGGGGTGGGTGGGAAGTTCGTCAGTTGGGAACCTACTGTATTTTACTTGCCACATTGCCAAAAACACGCCTGACTGGGGCACATAAAAGCAGCCCAGGGTTCCTGAGGAGAAGGTAACTATGAAGGAGGGATCAATCTGACCCCATGGCAACAAAGTTAGATATAATGCAGATGCACAGAATCCAAGAGAAATTAATAAAGAAGCAAACAGTTGTTTGGTAATCCAAAACTTGAGTACTGCTGAAGAAAGACATTTTGTCAAAGCTTTTTGTCTTGCACTCACCAGGTCAACCGCAAGAATATCAATGTCAAGGGAAACAACAGCTTCATACAATAATAATAGCTTATTGTCACAAGTAGGCTTCAATGAAGTTACTGTGAAAAGCCCCTAGTCACCACATTCCGGTGCCTGTTCAGGGAGGCAAGAACGTGAATTGAACCCATGCTGCTGGTCTTGTTCTGCATTACAAGCCAGCTGTCTTAGCCCACTGTGCTAAACCAGCCCTTGTATGAATAGTATGAATAGAGAGTGCAGATAGGTTGGTGTGTAGACTCCAATTGGTAGAGGCATTGCCATGGAGAATGCACCAGCTAATGGCAACTGACAGTCAACTGCCAAGCATTGTTTGAAAGAGTTCACCTTAACGCTACCATGGATGTCCAAATAGATGGTGTTGTCATGTATCCTCGCTCGGCCCAATTCGCGCATTCGTCTTTGTTGGGTTCCATGAGAAGCATGGCATTGATGGAATGACACCTAATCTCCTACACTTTGCATATTTCCGATATGTGGGTGGTGCATTTGCAATATTTCATTCCACAGCTGCATGATTTCCTGCACTCAAATTCACCTTTGAAATGAAGCTGTCAAAGGAACTCCCTTTCCTTGACACAGTACATAGAACATAGAACATAGAAAATACAGCACAGAACAGGCCCTTCGGCCCACGATGTTGTGCCGAACCTTTGTCCTAGATTAATTAGATTATCATTGAATTTACAGTGCAGAAGGAGGCCATTCGGCCCCTTGAGTCTGCACCAGCTCTTGGAAAGAGCACCCTACCCAAACTCAACACCTCCACCCACCACCAAGGGCAATTTGGACATTAAGGGCAATTTATCATTGGCCAATTCACCTAACCCGCACATCTTTGGACTGTGGGAGGAAACCGGAGCACCCGGAGGAAACCCACGCAGACACGGGGAGGACGTGCAGACTCCGCACAGACAATGACCCAAGCTGGAATCGAACCTGGGACCATGGATCTGTGAAGCAATTGTGCTATCCACAATGCTACCGTGCTGCCCTTAAGAACAAATAAATCTACACTATATCATTTTCCCGTAATCCATGTACCTATCCAACAGCTGCTTAAAGGTCCCTAATGTTTCCGACTCAACTACTTCCACAGGCAGTGCATTCCATGCCCCCACTACTCTCTGGGTAAAGAACCTACCTCTGATATCCCTCCTATATCTTCCACCTTTCACCTTAAATTTATGTCCCCTTGTAATGGTGTGTTCCACCTGGGGAAAAAGTCTCTGACTGTCTACTCTATCTATTCCCCTGATCATCTTATAAACCTCTATCAAGTCGCCCCTCATCCTTCTCCGCTCTAATGAGAAAAGGCCTAGCACCCTCAACCTTTCCTCGTAAGACCTACTCTCCATTCCAGGCAACATCCTGGTAAATCTTCTTTGCACCTTTTCCAGAGCTTCCACATCCTTCCTAAAATGAGGCGACCAGAACTGTACACAGTACTCCAAATGTGGCCTTACCAAGGTTTTGTACAGCTGCATCATTACCTCATGGCTCTTAAATTCAATCCCTCTGTTAATGAACGCGAGCACACCATAGGCCTTCTTCACAGCTCTATCCACTTGAGTGGCAACTTTCAAAGATGTATGAACATAGACCCCAAGGTCTCTCTGCTCCTCCACAATGCCAAGAACTCTACCGTTAACCCTGTATTCCGCATTCATATTTGTCCTTCCAAAATGGACAACCTCACACTTTTCAGGGTTAAACTCCATCTGCCACTTCTCAGCCCAGCTCTGCATCCTATCTATGTCTCTTTGCAGCCGACAACAGCCCTCCTTACTATCCACAACTCCACCAATCTTCGTATCGTCTGCAAATTTACTGACCCACCCTTCAACTCCCTCATCCAAGTCATTAATGAAAATCACAAACAGCAGAGGACCCAGAACTGATCCCTGCGGTACACCACTGGTAACTGGGATCCAGGCTGAATATTTGCCATCCACCACCACTCTCTGACTTCTATCGGTTAGCCAGTTCGTTATCCAACTGGCCAAATTTCCCACTATCCCATGCCTCCTTACTTTGTGCAGAAGCCTACCATGGGGAACTTTATCAAATGCCTTACTAAAATCCATGTACACTACATCCACTGCTTTACCTTCATCCACATGCTTGGTCACCTCCTCAAAGAATTCAATAAGATTTGTAAGGCAAGACCTACCCCTCACAAATCCGTGCTGACTATCCCTAATCAAGCAGTGTCTTTCCAGATGCTCAGAAATCCTATCCTTCAGTACCCTTTCCATTACTTTGCCTACCACCGAAGTAAGACTAACTGGCCTGTAATTCCCAGGGTTATCCCTAGTTCCTTTTTTGAACAGGGGCACGACATTCGCCACTCTCCAATCCCCTGGTACCACCCCTGTTGACAGTGAGGACGAAAAGATAATTGCCAACGGCTCTGCAATTTCATCTCTTGCTTCCCATAGAATCCTTGGATATATCCCGTCAGGCCCGGGGGACTTGTCTATCCTCAAGTTTTTCAAAATGCCCAACACATCTTCCTTCCTGACAAGTATTTCCTCGAGCTTACCAATCTGTTTCACACTGTCCTCTCCAACAATATCGCCCCTCTCATTTGTAAATACAGAAGAAAAGTACTCATTCAAGACCTCTCCTATCTCTTCAGACTCAATACACAATCTCCCGCTACCGTCCTTGATCGGACCTACCCTCGCTCTAGTCATTCTCATATTTCTCACATATGTGTAAAAGGCCTTGGGGTTTTCCTTGATCCTACCCGCCAAAGATTGTTCATGCCCTCTCTTAGCTCTCCTAATCCCTTTCTTCAGTTCCCTCGTGGCTATCTTGTATCCCTCCAATGCCCTGTCTGAACCTTGTTTCCTCAGCCTTACATAAGTCACCTTTTTCCTCTTAACAAGACATTCAACCTCTCTTGTCAACCATGGTTCCCTCACTCGACCATCTCTTCCCTGCCTGACAGGGACATACATATCAAGGACACGTAGCATCTGTTCCTTGAACAAGTTCCACATTTCACTTGTGTCCTTCCCTGCCAGCCTATGTTCCCAACTTATGCACTTCAATTCTTGTCTGACAACATCGTATTTACCCTTCCCCCAATTGTAAACCTTGCCCTGTTGCACGTACCTATCCCTCTCCATTACGAAAGTGAAAGTCACAGAATTGTGGTCACTATCTCCAAAATGCTCCCCCACTAACAAATCTATCACTTGCCCTGGTTCATTACCCAGTACTAAATCCAATATTGCCCCTCCTCTGGTTGGACAATCTACATACTGTGTTAGAAAAGCTTCCTGGACACACTGCACAAACACCACCCCATCCAAACTATTTGATCTAAAGAGTTTCCACTCAATATTTGGGAAGTTAAAGTCGCCCATGACTACTACCCTATGACTTCTGCACCTTTCCAAAATCTGTTTCCCAATCTGTTCCTCCACATCTCTGCTACTATTGGGGGGCCTATAGAAAACTCCTAACAAGGTGACTGCTCCTTTCCTATTTCTGACTTCAACCCATACTACCTCAATAGGGTGATACTCCTCAAACTGCCTTTCTGCAGCTGTTATACTATCTCTAATTAATAATGCCACCCCCCCCACCTCTTTTACCACCCTCCCTAATCTTATTGAAACATCTATAACCAGGGACCTCCAACAACCATTTCTGCCCCTCTTCTATCCAAGTTTCCGTGATGGCCACCACATCGTAGTCCCAAGTACCGATCCATGCCTTAAGTTCACCCACCTTATTCCTGATGCTTCTTGCGTTGAAGTATACACACTTCAACCCATCTCCGTGCCTGCAAATACTCTCCTTTGTCAGTGTTCCCTTCCCCACTGCCTCATTACAAGCTTTGGCGTCCTGAATATCGGCTACCTTAGTTGCTGGACTACAAATCCGGTTCCCATTCCCCTGCCAAATTAGTTTAAACCCTCCCGAAGAGTACTGGCAAACCTCCCTCCCAGGATATTGGTGCCCCTCTGGTTCAGGTGCAACCCGTCCTGCTTGTACAGGTCCCACCTTCCCCAGAATGCGCTCCAATTATCCAAATACCTGAAGCCCTCCCTCCTACACCATTCCTGCAGCCACGTGTTCAACTGCACTCTCTCTCTATTCCTAGCCTCGCTATCACGTGGCACCGGCAACAAACCAGAGATGACAACTCTGTCTGTCCTGGCTTTCAACTTCCAGCCTAACTCCCTAAACTTGTTTATTACCTCCACACCCCTTTTCCTACCTATGTCATTGGTACCAATGTGCACCACGACTTCTGGCTGCTCCCCCTCCCCCTTAAGGATCCTGAAGACACGATCCGAGACATCCCTGGCCCTGGCACCCGGGAGGCAACATACCTTCCGGGAGTCTCGCTCGCGACCACAGAATCTCCTATCTATTCCCCTAACCATTGAATCTCCTACAACTATTGCTTTTCTATTCTCCCCCCTTCCCTTCTGAGCCCCAGAGCCAGACTCAGTGCCAGAGACCTGGCCGCTAGGGCCTTCCCCCGGTAGGTCATCCCCCCCAACAGCATCCAAAACGGTATACTTGTTTTGAAGGGGAACGGCCACGAGGGATCCCTGCACTGTCGGCCTGTTTGTTTTTTTCCCCCTGACTGTAACCCAGCTATTCTTGTCCTGTACCTTGGGTGTGGTTACCTCCCTGTAACTCTTCTCAATCACCCCCTCTGCCTCCCGGATGATCCGAAGTTCATCCAGCTTCAGCTCCAGTTCCCTAACACGGTCTTTGAGGAGCTGAAGTTGGGTGCACTTCCCGCAGGTATAGTCAGCGGGGACACCAGTGGTATCCCTCACCACCCACATCCTACAGGAGGAGCATGTAACTGGCCTAGCCTCCATCCCCTCTTACCTGACAGAATATAGCTGCCCTGTGGACTAACTAGATCTCCGCCCTCCGACTCTGCTCCCAGTCAGCTACACTTCCTGTAAACTCCTGGCTCTCTTCGTACTCTTTGCGGAAATGTCGGAAACAAAATGAAAGGAGCACCTTACTCCCTCCTCACCTAACTCCCTCGGTCACCAAACTCTCACTATCGCACTCAAAAATCACCAAATTCAGCACTCAGTACAAAGAACAAAGAAAAGTACAGCACAGGAACAGGCCCTTCGGCCCTCCAAGCCCGTGCCGACCATGCTGCCCGACTAAACTACAATCTTCTACACTTCCTGGGTCCGTATCCCTCTATTCCCATCCTATTCATGTATTTGTCAAGATGCCCCTTAAATGCCACTATCGTCCCTGCTTCCACCACCTCCTCCGGCAGCGAGTTCCAGACACCCACTACCCTCTGTGTAAAAAACTTGCCTCGTACATCTACTCTAAACCTTGCCCCTCTCACCTTAAACCTATGCCCCCTAGTAATTGACCCCTCTACCCTGGGGAAAGGCCTCTGACTATCCACTCTGTCTATGCCCCTCATAATTTTGTAGACCTCTATCAGGTCGCCCCTCAACCTCCGTCGTTCCAGTGAGAACAAACCGAGTTTATTCAACCGCTCCTCATAGCTAATGCCCTCCATACCAGTCAACATTCTGGTAAATCTCTTCTGCACCCTCTCTAAAGCCTCCACATCCTTCTGGTAGTGTGGCGGCCAGAATTGAACACTATACTCCCAAGTGTGGCCTAACTAAGGTTCTATACAGCTGCAACATGACTTGCCAATTCTTATACTCAATGCCCCGGCCAATGAAGGCAAGCATGCCGTATGCCTTCTTGACCACCTTCTCCACCTGTGTTGCCCCTTTCAGTGACTTGTGGGCCTGTACACCTAGATCTCTCTGACTTTCAATACTCTTGAGGGTTCTACCATTCACTGTATATTCCCTACCTGCATTAGACCTTCCAAAATGCATTACCTAGGATGCATTAAGGATCTGTCCAATGGGCCTCATGCCCTCAACGTCCCCGCTCTTTCCCCACACCCCTGCAAACATTTCTGTCATAACCTGCACGGGACTTACGAGGTAGGAATGATTGTCTTCCCTGTGTCCCTCACGGAGCACGAGCTCCCCCGTCAATAATAATAATAATCTTTATTAGTGTCACAAGTAGGATTACATTAACACTGCAATGAAGTTACTGTGAAAATCCCCGAGTTGCCACACTTCGGGTACACGTAGGGAGAATTCAGAATGTCCAATTCACCTAACAAGCACGACTCTCGGGACTTGCGGGAGGAAACCAGAGCACCCGGAGTAAACCCACGCAGACACGGGGAGAACGTGCAGACTCCGCACAGACAGTGACCCAAGCCGGGAATCGAACCTGGGACCCTGGCGCTGTGAAGCAACAATGCTAACCACTGTTCTACCTTGCCGCCCATATTAGAACATAGAACATAGAACGATACAGCGCAGTACAGGCCCTTCGGCCCACGATGTGGGGAACCTTATCAAACGCTTTACTGAAATTCATATACACCACATCAACTGCTCTACCCTCGTCTACCTGTTCAGTCACCTTCTCAAAGAACTCGATAAGGTTTGTGAGGCATGACCTACCCATCACAAAGCCATGCTGACTATCCCTGATCATATTATTCCTATCTAGATGATTATAAATCTTGTCTCTTATAATCCCCTCCAAGACTTTACCCACAACAGACGTGAGGCTCACTGGTCTATAGTTGCCAGGGTTGTCTCTACTCCCCTTTTTGAACAAAGGGACCACATTTGCTATCCTCCAGTCCTCTGACACTATTCCTGTAGCCAATGATGACATAAAAATCAAAGCCAAAGGCCCAGCAATCTCTTCCCTGGCTTCCCAGAGAATCCTCTTCAGACTCCACACACAACTTCCCATCCCTGTCCTTGACTGGCCCTACTCTTACCCTAGTCATTCTTTTATTCCTGACATACCTATAGAAAGCTTTTGGGTTTTCCTTGATCCTACCTGCCAAATACTTCTCATGTCCCCTCCTTGCTCGTCTTAGCTCTCTCTTTAGATCCTTCCTCGCTACCTTGTAACTATCAATCGCCCCAACTGAAACTTCACACCTCATCTTCACATAGGCCTCCTTCTTCCTCTTAACAATAGATTCCACTTCTTTGGTAAACCACGGTTCCCTCGCTCGACGCCTTCCTCCCTGCCTGACCGGTACGTACTTATCAAGAACACGCAGTAGCTGTTCCTTGAACAAGCTCCACTTATCCAGTGTGCCCAACACTTGTAGCCTACTTCTCCAACCTATCCCCCCCAAGTCATGTCTAATGGCATCATAATTGCCCTTCCCCCAGCTATAACTCTTGCCCTGCGGTGTATACTTATCCCTTTCCATCACTAACGTAAACGTCACCGAATTGTGGTCACTGTCCCCAAAGTGCTCTCCTACCTCCAAATCCAACACCTGGCCTGGTTCATTACCCAAAACCAGATCCAAAGTGGCCTCGCCTCTTGTTGGCCTGTCAACATATTGTGTCAGGAAACCCTCCTGCACACACTGTACAAAAAACAACCCAACTAATGTACTCGAACTATATATTTTCCAGTCAATATTTGGAAAGTTAAAGTCTCCCATAATAACTACCCTGTTACTTTCGCTCTTTTCCAGAATCATCTTCGCCATCCTTTCCTCTAGATCCCTAGAACAATTTGGAGGCCTATAGAAAACTCCCAACAGGGTGACCTCTCCTTTCCTGTTTCTAACCTCAGCCCATACTACCTCGGAAGAAGAGTCCCCATCTAGCATCCTCTCCGCCGCCTTAATACTGCTCTTGACTAGCAGCGCCACACCTCCCCCTCTTTTGCCTCCTTCTCTGAGCTTACTAAAACACCTAAACCCCGGAACCTGCAACATCCATTCCTGTCCCTGCTCTATCCATGTCTCCGAAATGGCCACAACATCGAAGTCCCAGGTACCAACCCATGCTGCCAGTTCCCCTACCTTATTTCGTATACTCCTGGCATTGAGGTAGACACACTTCAAACCACCTACCTGAACACTGGCCCCCTCCTGCGAAGTCAAATCTGTGCTCCTGACCTCTATACTCTCATTCTCCCGTACCCTAAAACTGCAATCCAGGTTCCCATGCCCCTGCTGCATTAGTTTAAACTCCCCCAAAGAGCACTAACAAATCTCCCCCCCAGGATATTTGTGCCCCTCAGGTTCAGATGTAGACCATCCTGTCTGTAGAGGTCCCACCTTCCCCAGAAAGAGCCCCAGTTATCCAGAAATCTGAATCCCTCCCGCCTGCACCATCCCTGTAGCCACGTGTTTAATTGCTCTCTCTCCCTATTCCTCATCTCATTATCACGTGGCACGGGCAACAACCCAGAGATAACAACTCTGTTTGTTCTCGTTCTGAGCTTCCATCCTAGCTCCCTGAAAGCCTGCCTGACATCCTTGTCCCCTTTCCTACCTATGTCGTTAGTGCCAATGTGGACCACGACTTGGGGCTGCTCCCCCTCCCCCTTAAGGACCCGGAAAACACGATCCGAGACATCACGTACCCTTGCACCTGGGAGGCAACATGCCAAACGTGAGTCTCTCTCGCTCCCACAAAATCTCCTATCTGTGCCCCTGACTATCGAGTCCCCAATTACTAATGCTCTGCTCCTCTCCCCCCTTCTCTTCTGAGCAACAGGGACAGACTCCGTGCCAGAGGCCCGTACCCCATGGCTTACCCCTGGTAAGTCCCCCCCCCCCCCCACAAGTATCCAAAGCGGTATACTTGTTACTCAGGGGAACAACCGCAGGGGATCCCTGCACTGACTGCTTCTTCCCAGTCCCTCTTACAGATACCCATCTATCTCCAATCTTTGGTGTAACTAACTCCCTGAAGCTTCTATCTATGACCCCTTCTGCCTCCCGAATGATCCGAAGTTCATCCAACTCCAGCTCCAGTTCCCTAACTCGGTCTTGGAGGAGCTGGAGATGGCTGCACTTCCTGCAGGTAAAATCAGCAGGGACACTAACGGCATCCCTCACCTCAAACATCCTGCAGGAGGAACATTGCACTCCCTTCCCTGCCATCCCTCTAACTTCCAACCAAGATCTGGCTAATAAATAAATTTAAAAATTTTTAAAGAAAAAATAATAATATAATATGGCACTTACCTCACACCAATGGGTTTTATTATTAGGTTAGAGGAGGAGGGCGGGTGGGAGACACTACACGTGTAGTGTCTCGGGTTTCCTCTCCACCAGAATTTATTGGTGGAGGGGGGGGAACCTTCCCAGAAGTCCGCGGGGTGAACTTCCGGTTCGAACTTCCGGTTCCCACCTTAAAAAATAAAATAAAAAAATAAAACAGAAACGGGACCAGGTAAGTGTTTCAAACTCAAATACTCACCCCAAATACCTCACTCAAATATTGCCCCTAGATCACGGTACGGGTGGGCAGATTGGGCTTTCAGAGGGTCGGTGCAGACTCAATGGGCCGAATGGCCTCTGTCTGCACTTTAGGAATTCTATGAGTCTATAAAAGGTTGTTACAATTCTGGTCTGCTTTGGCAGAATTGAAAGTCGCAGCAAAATTGCTTTAACCTTGTCTTCAGCTTTCTCCCCACTTTAACTGCATCACCTGCAGTCAGCTCTTTGTAAATCGCCCTTCTCTGTTCCTCCCTGGTGCCGAATTAAACCCACATGACCGACATATTTTAACTTATTTTCTGGGTCCTGACCAAGAGCCAACAGGTCATTCTTATTCTCTAAAACTGATAATCAATCCCTGTACAAATGTTGCAAACTCTTCAATTCCTTTTTAAAAAATTTCTGCCAATTAAGGGGCAATTTAGTGCGGCCAATCCACCTGCCCTGCACATCTTTGGGGTGCGGGAGCGAAACCCACACAAACACGGGGAGAATGTGCAAACCCCACACGGACAGTAACCGAGGGCCAGGATCGAACCTGGGACCTCGGCGCCATGAGGGAGCAGTGCTAACCGCTGCACCACCGTGCCACCTGTTAAAACCCCTTAGTCGTCCCTTTCAACCAGTTTTTAAAAGCATAAATACTAACAATCGACATACCCAGACGTTTTAAAGTTATCACAAAAATTTCGTGGCTGTTTCTGCTTTGGGGTCACGGGTCGTCGCACCATCAATAAATCTAATGAGGAATTCAGGAGAAACATCTTGACTAATTAAGAGATTGGATTAGATTATGAAACTTGCTTTACCGCAGAGAATTGTTGACGCAAATAGCACAGATATATTCGAGGGGAAGCTGGTTAAACATGAGGGAGAAAGGGACGGAGTTTTATGCTGACAGGGCAAGATTAGGTTTGCAATCTACGATTTAAATGTATTCCTGGAGGTGCTGTCACATGACTCCCCCCCCCCCCCCCCCCCCGCCCCCGCTCCACCCATTAGTCGGCCCATACATCCATCCTTAAGATGCACGGCCTAACCACACCAAACGGAAAGCTAAAATGCTCAAGTGAATGATGCTCGAATGTCAGTCAAACTGCCTTTTCTTTCTCATTTTCGATATTTTTTATACCTGGTAGAGAGAGAAAGAGATGTTCAAAGAAACCGGCAAAACATTCTTTTTTTTTAATGTCCAGGCGATTTCTTTTTTCTCCGCAGAGTTGCACACAAGCAATAGCCTGGAGATTTGACCTTCATTCCCTGGAGACTGCAGGCCAATCCTGGAGGGGTCAGCAAAAACCCGGGTGAACTGAGAAGGGTGGGAGGAGGTTTTAGTGGAGTTTGTGGACGGGATTCTCTAAAAATAGGATGTGTCCCCACGCCGACGGGAAAACCGGCGTCAACGTCACCGGCGTCAACGGCCACCAAAAGTGAGGAATTCTCACCTTTCTAGGGGGCTAGGTTGCCGGAGTCGCCCCCGCAGCTCCAGCCGGCGGCGAAGGGTTCGCGCATGTGCGGAACGGCCGGCATATTTCCGCACATGCGCAGGGGTTCCCTTCTCCGCGCCGACCCCCGGGCAATATGGCGGAACCCGTCAGGGGCCCGGCGCGGAGGAAAGAAGGCCCCCCACGGATGTCACCCAGTAGTTTAGAAATCTCCCAGCACTGCGGCTTACCGCAGGCCTACCTTCACTGGTCAATACACACATTTGGACTCTTTCAGTTCCACATGCTTGCCAGCAACATATGGGAATAGGAGCTGAGCCATTTGCTCACCATGCACGTTTGATGCTGAAACAGGTTGTATCAAGGACATCCTACAGGACAATCACTACCATTTTTCACACTGTACATCATGCAAATCCATGGACGGGCCAAAGACCATCACCTTTGGACCTGAAAAGTGCCCAGGCCACCTCAGATCACCCGAAGGCATCTCACAATTTGGAACAACAGGTGAAGCTAGCAGTGTCACACTGCTACCATAGAATCATAGATTCCATACTGTGCAGAAGGAGGCCATTTGGCCCATCAGGTCTGCACCGATCCTCTGAAAGAGCACCCTACCTAGGCCCACGCCTCCACCCTAACGCCGAAACCCAATAACCCCACCTAACCTTTTGGACACTAAGGGCAATTTAGCATGGCCAATCCAGCTAACATGCACATCTTTGCACTGTGGGAGGAAACTGGAGCACCCGGAGGAAACCCACGCAGACATGGGAAGAATGTACAAATTCCACACAGTCACCCAAGACCTGAATTGAACCCGGGTCTCTGGCGCTGTGAGGCAGCAGTGCTAACCACTGTGCCACCGTGCCATCCCATGCAGTAGCATGGTATTCACCACTAATGTGATGCAATCATCAAGCCAAAAAGACATTTCTGCCGATCACACAAATGAGTAATGTGATGTATGAATCTCAGTCTCAATGTGATGCGATGTATGTAGGTCATACGTCCCTAAGACTGATGGATTATATCAAAAACCATGTCCCTTTCGCTGTTCACAGGGTACAGACTGTACCCAACCAGCCCTTGCTTGCAAAAGTTCAAACCACAGTTTGCAACATTAGATGTGATTCCGTGATTGGGCAACATTTGCGAAATCATCCTCAGTGAGAGAAAGATTACGCTGACAACTAATTTAAGAATGTTAGTTGGGCTCACAGTATGACACATTTAAATAATAAATATCTTTATTAGTGTCACAAGTAGGCTCACATTAACCCTGCAACGAAGTTACTGTGAAAAGCCCCTAGTCGCCACATTCCGGCGCCTGTTCGGGTACACAGAGGGAGAATTCAGAATGTCCAAATGACCTAACAGCACATCTTTCAGGACTTGTGGGAGGAAACTGGAGCACCCGGAGGAAACCCACGCAGATACGGGAGAATGTGCAGACTCTGCAAAGACAGTGCCCCAAGCTGGGATTCAAACCCGTGTCCCTGGCACTATGAAGCAACAGTGCTAACCACTTGTTACCATGCCATTTGTGTGTACTGGAAGCTACATATATTAATACACAGGGCCCTGCTCTTTGCAGACAAGAAGAACACTTACACAAGTTGCACCTGTTAAACAACATGAGCGATAGCCATTTGCTGGTCCATTCCTCGGGGAAATGAACCAATCAGATTCAAGGTGCCTGGTGTCGTGTTAAACACAGTAAGATAACACTGGCTTCAACTGGATGCAGCTTTACCTGAGAGATACACCACACCTTGAAGTGAGTTCAATTTGATTTATTGAACCTGTCACACAGTTAGCTCAATCCTCTGTGAGTTCGACTCTCTGTTAACCTAGTGTGATTAATCTGTCTGACTGAACCAGACTAGCTCTTAGCCACGTGCTGTAGGAGTTATATGATATGTACACCCTGACTCACACTGTAGATGTCACCAGTGGAAAGAGGTGGAATGTGAGTGCCTCGTGCCTTTTATAGTGGGAAACCACCCCCAAGTGTTCTGCCTGCTGATTGGTTATGTCCTGTTCTCTGTGATAATTAGCTACCTGTTTGTATCTCATTATGTGCTTGTCTGCATATCATGACATCTCCCCTTTTGAAATGTTTTTCCATGGCCTATGTGAAAGTATTTACAGGTGTAGGCCGAAAAACTAACTTATTTACATACAGTAGCAGATGGGAACATATGTACATGTGAAAACAGGCGCTAAATGTGCGAAAACAGAACACAGCAAACAAAACAAGTGTTCATAAGTCCAGTCTCTGGGGTTTGCGCCTGATCCTGGTCGACCGCCGGAGAGGTGGTGGTGGGGACGACAGCGCCTTGACAGGCGGGATGGAAGCCTGACTGGTGGTCTCGTGGTTCGAGGTATCAGGAGGTGGCACAATAATGGATGGAAACAATGAAGAGTGTGGTTGCAGGCGGGCAACTGTGCGCAGTGCCCGTCTGTTGTGCCGCACAACAGAGCCACCAGCCATACGCCCAACATACGATCGAGGAGCAGCCTGTCGAACAACAACCGCTGGAGCTGACCAGCCTCCATCAGGTAGCTTGATGCGAACAGCGTCCTCCGGGAGGAGCACAGGCAAATCGGTGGCATGAGCATCATAGCTCTGCTTTTGCCGGTCCCTGAGCTTCTGCACCTTCTGCAGCACCAGGAGGTAATCCAGGTCAGGCAAGTGTATGGCTGGAAGAGTCGTCCGCAGGTCCCCGTTCATCAGGAGTTGAGCCGGTGACATGCCGGTAGACAGAGGGGTCGCCCTGTATGCAAGCAACACTAGGTTGATGTCAGAAGCAGAATCCGGGGCCTTGCAGATGGGCTGCTTCACTATGTGCACCCCTTTCTAAACCTTCCCGTTGGACTGCGGATTGTGTGGGCTTGAAGTGACGTGATTAAACTGATCTAACTGGGCAAATCTTGACCACTCTTGGCTGCTGAAGCAAAGACCGTTGTCACTCATGGCAGTGAGGGAAATACCATGTCTGGAGAACGTCTCCTTACAGGCCTTGATGATGGTCTTGGATATGAGGTCTGAGAGCTTCACGACTTCTGGGCAATTAGAAAAATAATCAATGATTAGCACATAATCACGACCATTGGTATGAAAGAGGTCAATGCCCACCTTGGACCACGGGGAGGTCACGATTTTGTGCTGCTGAAGCGTCTCCTTGCTCTGTGCTGGCTGGAAGTGTTGACAGGCCGGACAGTTGAGGACCATATTTGAGATGTCCTGACTAATCGCGGGCCAGTAGACAGCTTGCCTGGCTCTGCGCCTGCACGTCTCGACACCCAGGTGTCCCTCATGGATTTGCCGGAGCACCAAGCTCTGGAGACTGAGTGGAATGACAATGCGGTCCAGCTTGAGGAGGATGCCATCAACCACCGTCAGGTCGTCCTTCACATTGAAGAATTGAGGGCACTGCCCTTTTTGCCAGCCATTGGCGAGGTGGCGCATGACATGCTGCCGAAGAGGGCCTTTGGCTGTCTCCTCGCGAATGCGGATCACCTTTTCATCCGACAGCGGGAGGTTGCTGGCCCACAACTGCACCTGTGATTCGATCTGTTGGATGAATGCCGAGGTTACTGAGCGGGACAAGGCATCCGCAATAATGAGCTCCTTGCCAGGCGTGTACACGAGCTCAAAGTCATACGGAATGAAATTAAAATCGCTTATTGTCACAAGTCGGCTTCAAATGAAGTTACTGTGAAAAGCCCCTAGTCACCACATTCCGGCGCCTGTTCATGGCGGCTGGTACGGGAATTGAACCGTGCTGCTGGCCTGCCTTAGTCTGCTTTTTAAAAGCCAGCGATTTAGCCCTGTGCTAAACCAGCCCCTCAGGGGTCTGAGGAGGATGTGCTGCAGCTGGGGCGTCATGTCGTTCAGGTCCTTGTGGATAATGTGGACCAGAGGCCTGTGGTCCGTCTCGACAGTGAACATCGGCAGGCCGTAGACATAATCGTGGAACTTGAGAATTCCAGTAAGCAGGCCCAGGCATTCCTTTTCAATTTGGGCTGCTCAGTGGGTGTCATTGCCCATGATGGGTAGGCAACCGGTGCCCAGGATGAGGTGTCATTGCGCTGGAGCAACACAGCGCCGATGCCGTCGTGGCTCACATCTGTCGAGATCTTCGTTTCCCTGTCAGGGTCAAAAAATGCCAAGACGGGTGCAGTGGTGAGCTTGGCTTTCAGCTCCAACCGCTCTGCTTGATGAGCTGCCTGCCACTCAAAGGCAGTGGACCTTTTCACCAGGTGTCTGAGGGCCGTGGTGTGTGAGGCCAGGTTTGGGATAAAAGTGCCTAAGAAGTTTACCATGCAAGCGCAGCACCGCCTTCTTGTCTTCAGGGGTCTTCATGGCTTCGATGACCTTGACCTTGTCTGTGTCCGGGCCCACACCCTGCTGAGATATCTGGTCACCTAAGAATTTAAGTGTCGACATGCCAAAGCAGCACTTGGCCCTGTTCAGCTTGAGGCCATTGGCATGGACACGGCGGAATACCTGCTGGAGACAAGAGATGTGCTCTTCGGGGGTAGTGGACCAAATGATAACATCGTCCACACACACACAAACCCCTCCATCATCTGCTCCATGATTCTATGGAAGATCTCCGATGCCGAGATGATGCCGAACGGCATACGATTATAGCAGTACCTGCCAAACGGTGTGTTGAAGGTGCAGAGCCTTCTGCTGGACTCATCCAGCTGGATTTGCCAGAATCTCTGTGACGCATCTAGCTTTGTGAAAAACCGGGCGTGTGCCATCTCACTGGTGAGTTCCTCCCGCTTCGGGATGGGGTAGTGTTCCTGCATTATATTCTGGTTGAGATCCTTGGGATCAATATAGATGCACAGCTCCCCCAAAGGTTTTTTCTCACATACCATTGAGCTGACCCAGTCAGTCGGTTCTGTGACTTTGGAGATAATGCCCTGGTCCTGAAGAGCCTTGAGCTGTGCCCTCAGGCGCTCCTTCAGTGGAGCTGGGGCCCGGCGTGGTGCATGGACCACTGGCTTGGCATCAGGCCGTAACAGGATCTTGTACCGATATGGCAGAATGCCCATCCCGTCAAACACATCCGGATACTGAGCGAGGATGTTGTCAATGCCGGCTTGAAGATCCCCATTGAGGGAGATCATTGTGTAGACCCGCTGCACAAGGTGTAGCTGCTTGCATGCCTGTCCGCCGAGTAGGGAGGCCCTGTCTGGCTTGACGATCTCAAACCGTAGCCTTGCCTGATTGCTCCTGTTGGAGACGAGCAGATGGCAGGATCCCAGTTCTGTGATGGCATCGCCGTTATAGTCCAGGAGCTGGCTGGCTGCTGGAAGGAGCTTGGGTGGCTTTTTGATGCGGTTGAAATCCGCCTGTGAAAGAAGATTGGCAGAAGCACCTGTGTCCAGCTTGAACTGGATAGAGCATTGATTTACTTGCATCACCGCACACCATTCGTCCACAGAACCCACAGTGAGGATGGGCGGGCGTCGTGATGATTTCGGTGAGGCATGTTCACGTATGGTAATGATGCCCACATGGTAGGGGGACTCCAGGCAGTCGTCCTCTGGCTCCATTGTACTGCCAGGATCAGAATCCTGTAAACCTTGTGGGACACGCCAAACGCACCTGCGTTGGAATTGGGAGCACTGGCCTGACTGGTGGTGCAGACCTGCACAAGGCTGCAGAGTGTCCAGGCTTCCCGCAGTTTAAACATCGCCTGCCTTTTGCAGGGCAGTGTTTCTTTAAGTGGGCGGTGCCGCAGTTCGGACACGTCATGACGTCATTACGCTGATGGGAGCGGGGTCCTTCCAGGGGCCCCTGGAGCTGGAGCGAGCCCACCGAGTGCTGACGAGGAGGCCCAGGCCCAGCGAGCCGCCGCGGGCGGTGCTAGTGCGGTTGTTGATCGGGAGTGTGTGCTCAGATGGGCCAAGAAGTAGCGGAGCAGCAGGTGGGAGAACGCGGAGGTTCGAATATACCAGGACTGGAGCACGGAGGTTGCGAAGAAGAGGGCCGGGCGAAGGCGGTGCTGCACAGGAGGCGGGTGAAGTTCGGCATGTTGCAGCCGGCGCGTCTGTGGGTCACCTACAAGGACCGACATCATTATTTTGAGTCTCCAGAGGAGGCGTGGGCCTTTGTCCAGGCTGAAAAATTGGACTCAGACTGAGGGTCAGGGGGCCGCGGTGAAGGGATGGTTGGGGATTGTTGTGTTGTATTTTGAGGGGTGGTTCTTTGTTCATTGTTGGTTCTTTGCTTTTCGGGGGTTTGCTGGGCACTGTTTCGGTTGGGTCTGCGTTAGTGGGCTTGTGGAGGGGGGCAAACGTCTTGAGGGGTTGATGGCCGGCAGGGGGGATGGGACCCCGTGGGGGGTGGGGGGGGTGGGTGAGGCTTGAGTTGGGGGCAAGGGGACCGGGCCTGAAAAGGAGCTGCGCCAGAGGAGGCGGGGCCAGGCGAGTGGAAAGCGTGGGCTTTTTCCCGCGCTAAGGGCTGAAGGGGGCGGGGTCGGAGCTGGGAAGCGCGGGCTTTTTCCTGTGCTGGGAGTGGAAGGGGGAGGGGGAGAGCCCGCTGGTGGGCAATGGGGGAGGGGAAGTTCCACACTGGGAGGGGTCGAGGGAGCGGCGGGAGTGGCCGGGGTCAGCAGGAGTCGGCTGACTTACGGGAGTGCAATGGGGGGAGCAATGCAGCTAGGGGGGGTGCCTAGCTGGGTGGTGAGGTGGGGTGGGGGGGAGGGGGGGGTGCGTGTGGAAATGGGGTTGCTGCTGGAATGGCCATGGGGGAGCGGGAGTTGGTAGAGGAGGTCGGGGCAGGGGTCTGCCGCTGTGGGGAACGGGCTGTGCGGGGGGCGCGGGCATGTGGCTGGCCTAGGAAGGGATATGGCTAGTCGGCGGGGGAGGGGGGGCGGGTAGGTGATAACCTGGAATGTAAGGGGACTGAATGGGCCGGTCAAGCGGGCCCGGGGGTTCGCGTACCTGAAGGGGCTGAAGGCGGATGTTGCCATGCTTCAGGAGACGCACCTGAGGGTGGCGGATCAGGTAAGGTTGAGATAGGGATGGGTAGGGCAGGTGTTTCATTCGAGGTTGGATGCAAAAAATCGGGAGGTGGCGATCTTGGTGGGGAAGAGAGTGTCGTTTGAGGCGTCGAGAATTGTGGCAGACAATGGCGGTAGGTATGTGATGGTAAGTGGCAAGCTGCAGGGGGAGCGGCTGGTGCTGGTCAATGTATTGGGACATGCGGGGTTCATGCGGCGTATGCTGGGCCGGATTCCGGACCTGGAGACAGGGGGACTGATAATGGGGTGGGGTTTCAACACGGTGCTGGACCCGGCACTGGATCGCTCCAGGTCTAGGACGGGCAGGAGGCCGGCGGCGGCCAAGGTGCTGAGGGGGTTCGTGGACCAGATGGGAGGGGTGGATCCATGGAGGTTTGCGAGGCCGGGGGCCAGGGAATTTTCATTCTTCTCCCATGTTCACAAGGCCTACTCCCAGATTGACTTTTTTGTCATGAGCAGGGCGCTGATTCCGAGGGTGGAGGATACGGAGTACTCGGCGATAGCCATTTCCGATCACGCCCCGCATTGGGTAGACCTCGAGCTGGGGGAGGAGAGGGACCAGCGCCTGCTGTGGCGCTTAGAGGTGGGGTTGCTGGTGGACGAGGAGGTGAGCGGCGGGTCCGGGGGTGTATAGAGAGGTACCTGGAGGCTAATGACAATTGGGAGGTGCAAGTAGGGGTGGTCTGGGAGGCGCTGAAGGCGGTGGTCAGAGGAGAGCTGATCTCCATTAAGGCACACAAGGAGAGGGGGGAGAAGTGAGAGAGGGAGAGGTTGGTGGGGGAGATGGTGAGGGTGGACAGGATGTACGCGGAGGCCCCGGAGGAGGGATTGCTTCGGGAGCGGCGCAGCCTCCAGGCCAAATTCGATCTGTTGACCACCAGGAAGGCGGAGGCGCAGTGGAGGAAGGCGCAGGGGGCGGTATATGAATACGGAGAAAAGGCGAGCCGTATACTGGTGCACCAGCTTCAGAAGCGAGAGGCAGCGAGGGAGATCGGGGGAGTTAGGGATGGAGGAGGGAGTGTGGTGCGAAGTGGGGTGGGTATCACTGGGGTCTTCAGGGACTTCTACGAGGAAATGTATCGGTCCGAGCCCCCACTGGAGGAGGGAGGGATGGGTTGCTTCCTGGACCGGCTGGGGTTTCCGAGGGTGGAGGAGGGGCAGGTGAAGGGGCTGGGGGCGTTGGTTGGGTTGGAGGAGTTGGTCAAAGGGATAGGAAGCATGCAGGCGGGGAAGGCACCGGGGCCAGATGGGTTCCCGGTCGAATTTTATAAGAAGTATGCGGACCTGCTGGGCCCTCTGTTGGTAAGGACCTTTAATGAGGCAAGGGAAGGAGGATGTCTCGGGCGCTGATCTCCTTGATCCTGAAGTGGGACAAGGATCCCCTACAATGTGGGTCATACAGGCCGATCTCACTCCTAAATGTAGATGCAAAGTTGTTGGCGAAGATTTTGGCCACGAGGATAGAGGACTGTCTGCCGCAGGTCATTCACGAGGATCAGACGGGGTTCGTGAAAGGGAGGCAGTTGAATACTAATGTACGGAAGCTCTTGAATGTTATAATGATGCCGGCAGTGGAAGGGGAGGCGGAGATAGTGGCGGTGATGGATGCGGAGAAGGCCTTTGATAGGGTCGAGTGGGGATACCTGTGGGAGGGGCTGAAAAGGTTTGGGTTTGGGATGGGTTTGTCAGGTGGGTTAAGTTGCTGTATGAGGCCCCGGTGGCGAGTGTGGCCACGAACAGAAGGAGGTCAGAGTATTTTTGGTTCCACCGGGGGATGAGGCAGGGGTGTCCCCTGTCCCCCCTGCTCAATGCCAGGCCATGGCATTGAGGGAGTCGAGGAATTGGAGGGGGCTGGTGCGGGGGTGGGGAGGAGCATCGGGTGTCGCTCTATGCAGACGATGTGCTGTTATATGTGGCGGACCCGGTGGGGGGAATGCCGGAGGTGATGAGGATTCTCAGGTAGTTTGGGGATTTCTCCAGGTATAAGCTCAATATGGGGAAGAGCGAATTGTTCGTGGTGCACCCAGGGGATCAGGAGAAGGGGATTGGTGAGCTCCCACTAAAAAGGGCGGAGAGGAGTTTCAGGTACCTGGGGGTCCAGGTGGCTAGGAGTTGGGGGTGCATAAGCTTAACTTCACGAGGCTGGTGGAGCAGATAGAGGAGGAGTTTAAGAGGTGGGACGTGCTGCCACTCTCCCTGGAGGGTTGGGTGCAGTCAGTTAAAATGACGGTGCTCCTGATATTTCTGTTCCTCTTCCACTGCCTCCCCATCCTATCCCTAAGGCCTTCTTCAGGCGGGTTAATAGGAGCATTATGGGGTTTGTGTGGGCGCAGAATACCCCGAGGGCGAGAAAGGTGTCCTTGGAGCGGTGCAGGGATGGGGGGGGTTGGCGCTGCCTAACCTCTGTGGGTATTATTGGGCCAACGTGGCGATGGTGCGTAAGTGGGTGATGGAGGGGGATGAGGCGTCATGGAAGAGGCTGGTGGTGGCGTCCTGTGTGGGCACGAGCCTGGTGGCGCTGGTGACGGTGCCACTGCCGCTCCCTCCAATGAGGTATACCACGTGCCCGGTGGTGGCGGCTACCATCAAAATTTGGGGGCAATGGAGACGTCACAGGGGGGAGATGGGGGCCTCGGTGTGGTCCCCGATTCGGGGGAACCACCGGTTTGTCCCGGGGAGGATAGATGGAGGGTTCCTGAGCTGGCACAGGGCAGGTATTAGAAGGATGGGGGACCTGTTTGTGGACGGGAAGTTCGCGAACCTGGGTGAGCTGGAGGAGAGGTTCGGGCTCCCCTGGGGAACACCTTCAGATATATGCAGGTAAGGGCGTTTGTTCGGCGGCAGGTGGTGGAGTTCCCACTGTTGCCGCCACGCAGGGTCCAGGACAGGGTGCTGTCGGGGGTTTGGATTGGAGAGGGGAGGATCTTGGCAACGTATCAGGTGATGCAGGAGGAGGAGGAGGCCTCGGTGGAGGAGCTAAAGGGTAAGTGGGAGGAGGAGTTGGGAGAGGAGATTGATAAGGGGACGTGGGCAGATGCCCTGGGGAGAGCGAACTCTTCCTCCTCTTGCGCGAGGCTCAGCCTCATACAATTTAAGGTGCTGCATAGGGCTCACATAACCGGGGCAAGGATAAGCCGGTTCTTTGGGTGCGAGGACAGGTATGTTAGGTGCTCAGGGAGCCCGGCAAACCACACCCATATGTTCTGGGCGTGCCCAGCGCTGGAGGAATTTTGGAAGGGCGTAGCGAGGACGGTGTCGAGGGTGGTAGGATCCAGGGTCAGACCGGGCTGGGGGCTCGCAATATTTGGGGTGGCAGAGGAGCCGGGAGGAGTGCAGGAGGCGAAAGAGGCCGGAATTCTGGCCTTTGCGTCCCTGGTAGCCCGGCGAAGGATTCTTCTTCAGTGGAATGATGTGAGGCCCCCCAGCGTGGAATCCTGGGTCAACGATATGGCGGGATTTATTAAGTTAGAGAGGGTGAAATTTGCCTTTAGGGGATCGGTGCAAGGGTTCTTCAGGCGGTGGCAACCGTTCCTAGACTTCCTGGCAGAGCGTTAGAAGATGATCAGCAGCAGCAGCAGCAACCCGGGGGGGGGTTGTTCTTTTCTTTCTGTATTTTGTTGTTGATATTTTGTGAAAATTTGAATAACATTTTTTTTTTTAAAGAATATATAGCGCTCGAAGGTTTCATTGGTGTCCACTTCACAATGACTATCAAACTTGTCCAGGATGGTCTGAAACTTTGTCTTGTCCTGGCCTTCAGTGAAGTTAAATGAGTTGAAGAGTTGGATTGCTTGGTTCCCCGCAGTTCAGAGAAGCACAATCTTCCTTTTATCAGACGCACCCTCGAGGTCTGAGGCTTCGATGTACAGCAGAAACCTTTGCTTGAATATCCGCCAGTTGGCACTGAGATTGGCGGAGGTCCGCAGCTGGTGAGGAGCCTGGATCTTTTCCATGGTGCCGGGATACATTTGCTGGTCATCACGGAACAGATTGAGGTAAATCACCTAGGGTTTGCAGTCTCCTGGTATCATGTTGTGTTAAGCATAGTAAGATAACACGGGCTGCATCTGGATGCAGCTTTACCTGAGAGATACTCCGCACCTTGAAGTTAGTTTAGTATGATTTATTGAACCTGTCACACAGTTAGCTCAATCCTCTGTAAGTTTGACTCTCTGCTAACCTAATGTGATTAATCTGTCTGACTGAACCAGACTAGCTCTTAGCCACGTGCTGTAGGAGTTATATAATATGTACACCCTGACTCACACTGTAGATGTCACCAGTGGAAAGAGGTGGAGTGTGAGTGCCTCGTGCCTTATATAGTGGGAAACCACCCCCAAGTGTTCTGCCTGCTGATTGGTTATGTCCTATTCTCTGTGTTCATTAGCTGCCTGTTTGTATCTCATTATGTGCATGTTTGCATATCATGACACCTGGTTTGAATTGTCAAATAATGCTTGGCAGTTAACTGTCAATCACCATCAACTGGTGTATTCTCCAATGACAACACCCGCTACCAGTTGGTGTTCACCCACACACCCACCTCCCACTCTAGCCAGACCCTCCTCACCACATTCCCACTCACCCACCTGCCACCCTACCCACCTCACCCACCTTCCCACTCAACCACCTGTCCCCCTACCCACCTCACCCACCTTCCCACTCAATCACCTGTCGCCCTAGCCATCTCACCCACCTACCACCTATGCACATACTGCTACCGACGAATGTGATATAAAATAGTTACTGTAACTAATATATTTAACCTAACTATTTTATATCACATTCGTCACGACGACACCCTTGCCTTGTGCGGGGTCAATTCCGGCCCCACCTGACCCGGAGCCACAACACAATTGAAAGTAATAATTCATTCTTAGAAAATACCTGAAGGCTTTGGTCTGTGGCTGTCCTATAACTGCAGGTTTGTAAATTTAAACACAATTAATTTTGATTAATAATAGCCATGAGTAAATAGGCAGCAAATACTATTGGCTAACCATTATCTAGTTCATAATACTCCCCTCTTTAACTCACCCCACCCTCTACACACAAGACAGCCAAACACAGAGGACAAAGAGGGATGTAAAGAGAAATATAAGAGAAGTAAAAAGGATAAAGGTGTATTCGCAGATGATTGTCTTCCTGTCCACCTTTCTGCAGTCTAGACCTTCAGTTGGAGGTTTTTGCTTTGAGTCTGTAATGGTTTTCATTGTAGACTCATCCGGGGCTCAAACTGTCCTGTAGGTTCAGAAAACAGCAGGTAGGTTGTGTCTCTGGAGAAACAGAGAGAGGGAGAGGGAGAGAGAGAGAGAGAGAGGGAGAGAGGGAGAGCAGCTCACAGCTTCTTCTCTCAGTGTCCAGGACCCAACTTTCCCTTCCTAGGTTCTCTGAAAACCATACCATACAGGTAGGACCCAATCACCGCCTGTAGCCGGGCAGAATACAGTCTTTGGCCAATTCATTGGCCACAAGCCAACCAATCGAATAGAATCCACCCGATCTCTCACGTTCCAGAAAGTTTGAATTCTACTCTTCAAAAGCTAAATCTCCAATATTTCCTCTGCTTGACTCGAAGGTATATGTCCATTAAATATCCACGGATCAAAATGATAACCACAAAGTAAAGAGCTAGAAAATACAGAAAACAACAGGAAGGGCCCTTACACCCTACCCACCTCACTCTGCCAACCTACCTACCAGCCGCCCTATCCCCCTTCCACCTGACCATCTCATCCACCTGCCACCCTGGCACCTTATCCACCTACATCGCTCACCGTATCCCTTTACCCATCCGAGCCACTTACCTTCTCTCTGTAGCCTTCAAAGAAGCTTTGTGATATTTAAATTTACCAGAATACGGCAGCTCGTGTCATTAGAAAATGGGGGAGTGGCTAGTCTTCCCCTGACAATCCAGTGCGACTAGGAATCAGCATCATTTCCAAAGCCAGGAGAGGAAAGCGTGGCCAGAAATTCCAGTCTCTGGCATGGAGGGGATCAGTAGGAACGGAGTGGCAATTCAACGCTGACTGCCGCTCCTCGGAAAGTTCGGGCCAATGTCTCTCGGCACAAGCTCGGTTTAGCCTGGCTTCCCTCTCCGGCTGAACCAGGTGTGTAACCTTGATGTTTTGTTCAGCACTGAACAAATCCTCCATGCTTTCCATTGCCAAGGTACCTAATCTCCATCTGCACAGTAACATGTGGAGATTGTTCATTGCAAGTCCTACTTGGCCATTCTATATTTGTACAGATTGGTGCCAAGCAAGTCTGGACACTTATCATAAATGTTGAGAAGAGGCTTATGCATTAAGCACAGCTGTACCGCCAGTAAGACTTATAGCACGGTAGCATTGTGGTTAGCACAATTGCTTCACAGCTCCAGGGTCCCAGGTTCGAATCCCGGCTTGGGTCACTGTCTGTGAGGAATCTGCACGTTCTCCCCCTGTGTGCGTGGGTTTCCTCCGGGTGCTCCGGTTTCCTCCCACAGTCCAAAGATGCGCAGGTTAGGTGGATTGGCCAAGCTAAATTGCCCTTAGTGTCCAAAATTACCCTTAGTGTTGGGTGGGGTTACTGGGTTATGGGGATAGGGTGGAAGTGTGGACCTTGGGTAGGGTGCTCTTTCCAAGAGCTGGTGCAGACTTGATGGGCCGAATGGCCTCCTTCTGCACTGTAATTTCTATGATTTTACTCTGGAAAATAGGCAGGAATTTCTTGCCCAATTTTTGAAAGTGGGAATACACACGGAGTGTGGTAAACCACTGTGTTCTTATATTAAGGGTTGTACGGTAGAACCTGCACTACAGGTTCACCTGGGCCCCTGCATGCTAGCTCCGCCCAGGAGCCGGGTTATAAATATGCGTGGCCTTCAGCTCGCAGCCATTTCGTCAGCTGCTGCAGGAGGTCACACTTCAGATACTAATGAAGCCTCAGTTTGAATTCAACTTTGTCTCCAGCCAAATTGATCGGGCCTCAATTTATTAGCCTCTGATTCAGAAGATGGACCTCCGGATTAAACCAGAACGACTGCAGCTGGATCCACACGCAAGCGACGCCAGAAAGGACTTCCAGCACTGGCTAGCTTGTTTTGAAGCGTATATCAACGCGGCGCCGACCCCTGTTCCAGAGGCTCAGAAGATTCAAATCTTGTACTCCAAACTCAGCTCCAAAGTCTTCCCGCTGATCCAGGATGCGCCCAATTACGCTGACGCTATGACTCGACTCAAAGAGAGTTATGAGCAGAAAACGAACACGCTCCTCGCCAGACACGCGCTCGCAACGCGTACTCAACTACCCGGTGAGTCAATCGAGGACTTCTGGAGGGCCCTGATTCCACTAGTTCGGGACTGTGACTGCCAGGACGTTACAGCTAAGGAGCACTCAGATCTCCTTATGAGGGACGCTTTTGTAACTGGGATTGGGTCCGATGTTATCAGGCAGCGGCTCCTAGAGGGGGCCACGCGCGACCTCGCAGAGACTAAAACACTCGCGCTTTCCATGACGGTCGCCCCGCGCAATGTACAGTCCTACGCCCCCAACCGCGCGGCCCACTCCTCCTACGTTTCATGGGCCCCACAGGCAGCCGTCCCAGCGGGGGCGCTACCCACCTAGTGCGCCTGCGCTCCGCGCCAACCAGTGATCTCCAGGGGGCCACGATGCTATTTTTGCGGCCAACACCTCTGCCAACGCTGCCCGGCCCGCGCTGACCTTTGTAAGGCCTGCGGCAAGAAGGGCCACAACGCAGCGGTGTTCCAGGCCCACTCAGCGGCAGCGGTCCCCCCCCCGGTCACGGATAATGGGCGCCGCTATCCTCCCCAGGCCATGTGCAAGCAATGGGCGCCGCCATCTTCTCCCCCGCACAACACGTGCGTTTCATGGGCGCCGCCATCTTGCTCCACCCCCGCAACGTGCGTTCCATGGACGCTGCCATTTTGTGACCCCCAGGACCTCCGGGCACCGCCATCTTGTCCACCCCGCAGCACATGGAGACCAACAGCATTTCAGGACCCAGGCGCAGCGGTCACCTCACTACCCGACGATCAATCACGACTCGCATCCATGGCAACCGACCAGTCCCGACCACACACTCTGACCAACGCATCCACCAGCGTAAAGTCAACGGCCACGTGACCTCCTGCCTATTGGACTCCGGGAGCACTGAGAGCTTTGTACACCCGAATACGGTAAGGCGCTGCTCCCTTAAGGTACACCCTACCAATCAAAGTATCTCCCTGGCCTCCGGGGCCATCGCGTAGCGATCCGGGGGTACTGCATGGTCACGCTCACAGTCCAAGGCGTAGAGTTCCACGGTTTTCGCCTCTACATCCTCCCTAACCTCTACGCTGCACTTATCCTTGGCCTGGATTTTCAGTGCAACCTCCAGAGCCTGACCCTTAAATTCGGCGGACCCTTACCACCCCTCACTGTGTGCGGCCTCGCGACCCCAAAAGTTGATCCTCCTTCCCTCTTTGCCAATCTAACTGCAGATTGCAAACCCGTTGCCACCAGGAGCAGATGGTACAGCACCCAGGATAAGGCCTTCATCAGGTCCGAGGTCCAACGGTTGCTTCGGGAGGGAGTCATCGAGGCCAGCAACAGCCCCTGGAGAGCTCACGTGGTAGTGGTTAAGTCTGGGGAGAAAAATCGAATGGTCGTGGACTACAGCCAGCCCATCAACAGGTACACGCAGCTCGACGCGTACCCCCTCCCACGCATATCTGACATGGTTAACCAGATTGCACAGTACCGGGTCTTCTCAATGGTGGACCTGAAATCCGCTTACCACCAGCTCCCCATCCGTAAATCGGACTGGCCATACACCGCTTTCGAGGCGGACGGTCGTCTCTCTCACTTCCTTAGGGTCCCCTTCGCCGTCGCCAATGGGGTTTCGGTCTTCCAAAGGGAGATGGACCGAATGGTCGACCGGTACGGCTTGCGGGCCACGTTTCTGTACCTAGACAATGTGACCATCTGCGGCCATGATCAGCAGGACCACAACGCCAACCTCGCTAAATTTCTCCGCACCGCCACTCTCCTCAACCTCACGTATAACAAGGAGAAGTGTGTGTTCCGTACAAACCGCTGAGCCATCCTCGGCTACGTGGTCCAGAACAGAGTTCTGAGGCCCGATCCCAACCGCATACGCCCCCTCATGGAGCTTCCCCTCCCCCACTGCCCCAAGGCCCTCAAACGCTGCCTGGGGTTCTTCTCGTATTATGCTCAGTGGGTCCCAAACTATGCCGACAAGGCCCGCTCACTCATACAGTCCACTCATTTCCCCCTGACGGCAGAGGCCCAACAGGCCTTCGCCCAGATCAGAGCTGATATTGCCAAAGCTGGAAAGCACATTGTAGACAAAACATTTACTTTCCAAGTAGAAAGCTACGCATCGGACGTCGCCCTTGCCGCCACCCTCAACCAGGCGGGCAGACCAGTGGCATTCTTTTCCCGCACCCTCCATGCCTCCGGAATTCGGCACTCATCCGTCGAAAAGGAGGCGCAGGCTATTGTTGAGGCTGTGCGACATTGGAGGCTTTACCTGGCCAGCAGGAGATTCACTCTCCTCACTGACCAACGGTCGGTAGCCTTCATGTTCAACAACACGCAGCGGGGCAAGATCAAAAACGATAAAATCTTGCTGTGGAGAATCGAGCTCTCCACCTATAATTACGAGATTAAGTATCGCCCTGGCAAACTCAACGAGCCCCCAGACGCCCTATCCCGAGGTACATGTGCCAGCGCACAGGTAGACCGACTCCAGACCCTGCACGACAGCCTCTGTCACCCAGGGGTCACTCGGTTGTACCGCTTCATTAAGACATAAAATTTGCCCTACTCCGTCAAGGAAGTAAGAACGATCACCAAGGACTGCCAGGTCTGTGCGGAGTGCAAACCGCACTTCTACCGGCCGGACCGCGCGCACCTGGTGAAGGCCTCCCGCCCCTTTGAACGCCTCAGCGTGGATTTCAAAGGCCCCCTCCCCTCCTCTGACCAACACACGTATTTCCTCAGTGTGATCGATGAATACTCACGTTTTCCCTTCGCCATCCCATGCCCCGACATGACGTCTGCCACCGTCATTAAAGCCCTTAATTCTATCTTCACTCTGTTTGGCTCCCCCACCTACATCCACAGTGACAGGGGATCCTCATTCATGAGTGATGAGCTACGCCAGTTCCTGCTCAGCAGGGGTATCGCCTCCAGCAGAACGACGAGCTACAACCCCCGGGGAAACGGACAGGTAGAAAGGGAGAATGGGACGGTATGGAGGGCCGTCCAGATGGCCCTACAGTCCAGAAATCTCCCGGCCTCCCGCTGGCAAGAGGTCCTCCCTGATGCACTACATTCCATTCGCTCATTACTCTGCACTGCTACTAACAGTACACCACATGAACATCTTTTTGCCTTTTCCAGGAAGTCCACATCCGGGGTATCGCTCCCAACTTGGCTCACAGCTCCGGGAACCGTGCTTCTCCGTAAACATGTGCAGCTCCACAAGGCGGATCCGTTGGAGGAAAGGGTGCACCTGCTCCACGCAAACCCACAGTACGCCTACGTGGCGTTCCCCGACAGCCGCTAGGATACCGTCTCCGTCAGGGACCTGGCACCAACAGGTTCCGCCCCCACACCACCCCCGTGGCCTTCAGCTCGCAGCCATTTCGTCAGCTGCTGCAGGAGGCCACACTTCAGATACTAATAACGCCTCAGTTTGAATTCAACTTCGTCTCCAGCCAAATTGATCGGGCCTCACGGAGCACAAACTAGGCTGAGATCTGACCTCGCGAAATTTCTTCCTCTGTTTCGAATCATGAAATCAGGAAATTTACAGTGCAGAAGGAGACTGTTATAACCTGCCTACTGACGATTGGCTGGGGACTAATGACTATCCCACAATCCTATGGGAGTATGAACTTCCCCAATGAGGGGGGGCGGAGAAACTCCTACTATAAATAAGCTGGCCAGTCCAGGAACCAGGAGGAAGGAGAAGGTAGCAAGGGAAGTTACTGCTACTGCTATGTATATATTGTTATAGTAAATAAACTTTATTATTTTGTATCCTTAAAACTCGTGCTGGATTCTTCGGGGCCCTTACAAAAGAGACCATTCAGCCCATCGAGTCCGCAGCAGCCCTTAGAAAAGCACCCTACTTCAGACCACAACTCCAGCCTATCCCCGTAACCCAGTAATCCACCTAACCTTTTTGGACACTAAGGGGCAATTTAGCGTGGTTGGACTGTGGGAGGAAACCGGAGCACCCGGAGGAAACCCCCGCAGACACGGGGAGAACGTGCAGGCTCCGCACAGACAGTCACCTGAGTCCGGAGTTGAACCGGAACTGTGATGCAGCAGTGCTAACCAGTGCTAATCTCTTGATTAATAAGGGGATCAGGGGTTATGGGGAGAAGGCAGGAGAATGGGGATGAGAAAAATATCAGCCATGATTGAATGACGGAGCAGACTCGATGGGCCGAGTGGCCTAATTCTGCTCCTGTGTCTTATGGTCTGTGCCACCGTGCCGCCCGAAGTTTAGTTGGACCTGTATTTAACTCTGAATGGGTTTTGAGGGAATTAAAATTGGGCCCAATCTGACAAATG
Source organism: Scyliorhinus torazame (assembly GCF_047496885.1). Lineage (NCBI taxonomy): Eukaryota > Metazoa > Chordata > Chondrichthyes > Carcharhiniformes > Scyliorhinidae > Scyliorhinus > Scyliorhinus torazame. The sequence continues at coordinate 303,265,020 of NC_092710.1, forward strand.
CAGGGTTAATGAACTGGCACGCAAACGGAGACTAAAGCCAGCCGAAGTGTAGATCCCACACACATTATTCTGCCCATTTCCTCATCTTTCCCTGTGTGGGGTCACCTGTTTACTCACAGTGCAGCATTACACAAAAATAGATCATTTGAGAGTTCTTTCCGCAGAGATTAACTTGTCTTCTCCGAGGTTTTGTCCTCTTGGGAAGCTGCAAATAGAACAACTATCGACAGACAAGGTTACAATGAGACCACTTTGCTGATGAACATTTGAGAAACTGAAGTACATGCAGTTCGTTCTGCAGCTGCTAGCCTGTTTATGCTGTGACATTTGGAGCATTTTGATATCAGTTCTGATGCAAGGATTTCTCTCTTTGTGTCCACTGGCTACACCTATCAATCCATTGCCCAGCAGATGTTACCATTTTCAAATTTAGCATGAACGCTTATTGCATAATTAGCTTACAATGTCCAATGACAAACATTTGCTGCCACCATGTATCTGAACAGGGTATTACCTGGCCGTACAATTTGATATCTGTGCAAATAGCGTTGGTAATGGAGTAGTGGTATTGGTAGTGGACCAGTTATCCAGGGACCGCCCCCCCCGCCCGCTCAGGGAAAAGATCTGGGCTCGAATTCCGCATGACACATGGTGACATTTGAATTCAATAGATTGAAAAATAAATTTAGAGTACCCAATTCATTTTTGCCAATTAAGGGGCAATTTAGTGCGGCCAATCCACCTGCCTTGCACATCTTTGGGCTGTGGGGGCGAAACCCACGCAGACAGAGGGAGAATGTGCAAACTCCACACGGACAGTGACCCAGAGCCGGGATCGAACCTGGGACCTCGGTACCGTGAGGCAGTAATGCTAACCCACTGCGCCACCGTGCTGTCCCAAGTTTGGTTTTCCTATTTAACCCCCGTTTTCCGCTCCCCCCGCCCCAGCCCTTGCCCCCGCCCCAGCCCCAACCCTCGCCCCCCCCCCTCCCCAGCCCTCGCCCCCGCTCCCCCGCCCCAGCCCTCGTCACCGCCATCTCCACATCTTTGCCCTCATTTGTTCCTGGCCCTCTCGGCTCGCACAACCCGTGGTTTAGCCCTTGTGTGCTGCCATTGCTTGCCAAGACCATTATTCTGGACTAATTTTTGGCCTCCTCTAGGGTGTCAAAATAATACTTTTTCCCCTGGTGTGTGACCCAGAACTTGGCAGCGTAAAGCATGCCAAACCGCACCTTCCTTTAGTATAGGGCGGATTTGGCGCTGTTAACTTCAGCTTGGCACTTGGCCAGGTCTGCCCCAATTTCTTGGTACAAGCGGATGGAATGTCCTTCCCACTTGTACCCTCTCGTGCCTATTGCCAACCTCAGGATCCACTCTTTGTCCCGGTGCTTATGGACATTCACAATTATCGCCCGTGGAGGTTCCCCGGCTCTGAGCCACTGCTGAAGCGACCTGTGGGCGCGGTCCACCTCGGGGGGGGGAGTGCTGGCGAAGCCCTCCTCGCCAGCCATCTTTCCAAGCATCGGGCAATGTATTCCGTGGGGTTCCCCACCTCCATACCTTCTGGCAGCCCCACGATCCTTTAGGTCTGGCGTTGTGACCTGTTCTCCTGGTTGTCGACCTTTTCCTTTAGGCCCTTCTGGGTCCTGATCAGGCTCGGCTTCGAGTGGCACGATCCGATCCCCTTGATCCGTGGCGGCCTTCTCTAGGTCTCTCGCCGTCATCTCTTGGGTCTCGGGCCACCGCTCCATGGTGGCCGTTGCTTCCCTCATGGAGGCCGTCGCAGCTTCCACTGCTGTCTCAGCGACTGCCAGGATGTCTCTCTTCAGCTCCTCCCTGGAGCTCGGAGGTGATGAAGCCTGTGAATTTGTCCATCAGCTCCTGGGTCTGCGCTGGGAGCTCTGTGGGGTCGGCCCTTCCCGGTTCCGTGTCACCCCATGTGGCGGCAGGCTCCGAGGCTGAGGTTTCCAGTCCCTCGTCCTTGCCGGCTTTTCTGCTGGACAGCTGGCTCTTTCCTATTTTTTCTTCCTATTTCTTGTCGGTGCGGTTTGCGGGAGCTAGGCTGGGGAGTTAGGGATATTTCTGGTGTGCATTTGCTGGAGTTAAAAGATCGCATTCAAGGATTTCATACGAGAGCCACCTTTCGCGCCACTGCTCAGCTCATGGTCGCCAGCGGAACGAGTTCAGTTTTAACAACACGAGAGGTATTCCCCACTCACAGGATGCTGGCATCATGCCAAAACAACCATTCTACTTATCCCACAAATGAGTAATGTGTGTATGAATTTCAGTGCGAGAGTGATGCTGGGTATGTAGGCCCCATGTCCCAAAGACTGGCAGATCACATCAAACAGTGTATCCCTTCTGCTGTTCTCAATGGCCAAGGTACACATCATATCCAACCAGTCAGTGCTTGCAAAACACAAAACACAATGTCCAACATTATATGTGATTCTGTGATTGGACAGCATTTGCTAAATAATCCATCCGGCGGTGGAGGCCTTGGGGGTGAGGTTTTCGGCCATAGATCAGCATGTCCAAAGCCTGAGGCACTCTGTGCAGGGAGTGGCCGAGGCCCAGCACAGGGCTGCCCTCTCACTGGCAGCCATGTGTCAGGCCCACCTGGACATTGCAGCGGCGTTCCTGAGCGTGGCCCAGTCACAGTCACAGTGGGCTATGGCTGAGAACATCGGCGATATTGCCCAGGTGCTGCCGATGTGGTGTAGACCCAGAGGGAGGTGGCCCAGTCCCAGAGGGAGATGGTGCAGTCCCATACGGAGATGGTCCACTCCCTGTGCCCCATGGTCACGAGCATGTAGACCCTGGTAGAGACGAGAGTGGGCCTCCAGGACTGGCAGTGCCAGGTGGCAGGGTTGCCTCAGGGGATAGCTCCACTCGCACCTCTGTCCAATGGAGTAGCCCGGGGACCATCGGGCACCCCAAGGGAGGAGGAGGTGATGGGGTCTGTGCTGGTGACTCCCGCAGCGGAGGTGCTGGAACACCGCAGCACCTCGGACTCCACCCCCCCCTTTCCCTGGCACATCTGGTGGGCAGCAGGCAGAAGAGGTTGGAACCACGGCACTTGGGACATCCGAGCAGCAGCCGGGCCCATCCAGGCCTGGTCACCCCAGGAGACGGCTGCCAACGGGGACCCAGGTCACATGGTGGGAATGACAACAGGCCACCTCCACTCCTGATGTATGCCATCTGGGCATCCACCTAGACATAGCGTTAAGGCCGGTAAGGCCAGAAAGTTAGACACCAGTTATGTTGGCACAGATGCAGGGCACAGCTTAGTTATTTATAGAGGCTAGGGGATGTTTATCTGTATATATTTGTTCACATTAAACATCTGTTCACATGGTGCATCTGTAAATATTGGGAAGAGATGAGATTTTACGCCGATGGTTTCATGGTCATCTTTTAACTATTGAATTCGGGCAGCACGGTGGTGCACGGCCTTCTCCCCGTGTTTGCGTGGGTTTCGCCCCCACAACCCAAAAGATGTGCAGGGTAGGTGGGTTGACCACGCTAAATTGCCCCTTAACTGGAAAAAAAAATTAATTGGGTACACTAAATTTAGTAAAACAAAATAGGAAAACCGGACCAAGAGGGGAGCTGCTACACTAACGAGCGAATTGGTGTACGGGAGTGGAGGAGGCCGCAGCGCGCATCCCGGGAAAGAGGGTGTGCCTGACAGAAGGGAGGGGAAACACAGGAATTCAGGGGAAACAAATGGCAAAAGAAGGGGAGGCGGGGTTACAGAGGGGAGTGGTGGTGTAAGGCCAAGGGAGGAAGGGCGGACCAGGTGGGGGAAGCACAAAAGTAAGGTGTCACAGGGGGAGAAACATAGTGGGGCTGGGGAGTGGGGGTGGGCAGGGGGGCTGTGGAGTGGGGGTGACGAATGTGATATAAAATAGTTACTTTAGAGATATTAGTTACTGTAATGTAGAGATAGGCCAGCCTCATTCTGGTGAGTTCACAGACAAAGGATTTCAAACCGCATGGAAAAGCAAGGAGGAGGTGTGTCCACCAAAGGAGGAGAAAAGGATGCTGGGTAATAGGGGCCAGAGGAAGGGATGTGAAGTGAGCCAATCAGGATGTATGGCCAGGTCAGGAGGGGTATAGTATGACCTATGGGAATCGTGTATGTGAAACTTGATGCCATTTGAATGTATTTGCAGAAATCCCTTTGTCTCCTTCTTCATTCGTTTTCCAAGGGTCTAGGAGACTAGTCCTGTGTCCTGTGCCTCTGTGAAATGAATCAGGCTTGCAAGTCAAATAAAATAACTAATGCTGTACCTGCAAATCCATCTCGACTTTTATTGAGGCCAGACTGACGGGTAAAGAAATTCTTGATTTGTCAGGGGTGGGCAGGGGGATGGTTGCAATAGGCAACATGTCGAGATGGCAAAAAAGAGGACGTTGTCGATGGTCATTTTGAATGGCCAATGACAAAGGCAGGCCCGATCGGATAAGAACGGCCCCACAACGTGAGTATGGTTAACCCCAGAAGAGGGGAGAGGGAGGGGTAACCACCCACCCCCCCATCCGGATAGTTACATGGAGCGTGAGGGGCCTCAATGGGCCAGTGAAGTGATCCTGAGTCCTCGCCCATTTCAAGAGTCTGAGGTTGGATGTAGCCTTCCTACAGGAGACACACCTGAGAGAGAGGGGCCGACAGCGGGTAAGGAAGCGGGTAAGGGGCTGTCAGTGGATAACGATGTGGGTAAGGGGCTGTCAGTGGGTAAGGAAGCGGGTAAGGGGCTGTCAGTGGGTAAGGAAGCGGGTAAGGGGCCGGCAGTGGGTAAGGAAGCAGGTAAGGGGCTGTCAGTGGGTAAGGAAGCGGGTAAGGGGCTGACAGCGACTAAGGAAGCGGGTAAGGGGCCGGCAGTGGGTAAGGAAGCGGGTAAGGGGCCGGCAGCGGGTAAGGAAGCGGGTAAGGGGCCGGCAGTGGGTAAGGAAGCGGGTAAGGGGCTGACAGCGACTAAGGAAGCGGGTAAGGGGCCGGCAGCGGGTAAGGAAGTGGGTAAGGGGCCGGCAGTGGGTAAGGAAGCAGGTAAGGGGCTGTCAGTGGGTAAGGAAGCGGGTAAGGGGCTGACAGCGACTAAGGAAGCGGGTAAGGGGCTGTCAGTGGGTAAGGAAGCGGGTAAGGGGCTGTCAGCGGGTAAGGGGCCGGCAGTGGGTAAGGAAGCGGGTAAGGGGCTGTCAGTGGGTAAGGAAGCGGGTAAGGGGCTGTCAGTGGGTAAGGAAGCGGGTAAGGGGCTGACAGCGACTAAGGAAGCGGGTAAGGGGCTGTCAGTGGGTAAGGAAGCGGGTAAGGGGCTGACAGTGGGTAAGGAAGCGGGTAAGGGGCCGGCAGTGGGTAAGGAAGCGGGTAAGGGGCTGTCAGTGGGTAAGGAAGCGGGTAAGGGACCGGCAGCGGGTAAGGAAGCGGGTAAGGGGCTGACAGCGACTAAGGAAGCGGGTAAGGGGCTGTCAGTGGGTAAGGAAGCGGGTAAGGGGCTGACAGTGGGTAAGGAAGCGGGTAAGGGGCTGTCAGTGGGTAAGGAAGCGGGTAAGGGGCTGTCAGTGGGTAAGGAAGCGGGTAAGGGGCTGACAGTGGGTAAGGAAGCGGGTAAGGGGCTGTCAGTGGGTAAGGAAGCGGGTAAGGGGCTGACAGTGACTAAGGAAGCGGGTAAGGGGCTGGCAGCGGGTAAGGAAGCGGGTAAGGGGCTGACAGCGACTAAGGAAGCGGGTAAGGGGCCGGCAGCGGGTAAGGAAGCGGGTAAGGGGCTGACAGCGACTAAGGAAGCGGGTAAGGGGCTGTCAGTGGGTAAGGAAGCGGGTAAGGGGCCGGCAGCGGGTAAGGAAGCGGGTAAGGGGCTGTCAGTGGGTAAGGAAGCGGGTAAGGGGCCGGCAGCGGGTAAGGAAGCGGGTAAGGGGCTGTCAGCGGGTAAGGAAGCGGGTAAGGGGCCGGCAGCGGGTAAGGAAGGGCTGGGTGAGACAAACTCGTGTTTTCATACTAGGACAAGGTGGGGGGGGGGCATATTAGTTAGCAGGGCAATTTAATTTATGGTGCCGAGCACAGTGACAGACCCTGGAAGGGGCCCTGGTAAATATATACGCCCCAAACTGGGACAGTGCAGAGTTCATGAAGAAAACGATGTCTGAAATCCCGGACATGGACACCCACCGACTAATCGGAGGCGGGGGGGGGGGGGTGAGGGGGGCGGGGGGGGAAACTTCAACTGTGTACAAGACCCAACACTGGACAGATCCAACTCCAGGACAGGTAACGTATCAGGCATGGCATGCGAACTGAACACCTTCATGGAGCAAATGGGGAGAGTTGGGGTTAGACCCGTGGAGGTCTCACCACCCAGAGAAAATGAATTCTCCTTCTTCTCCCAGGTGCATTAGGCCTACTCATGGATAGACATTTTTCTGCGTGGGAAGGGGGTGTTTCCAGGGGTAACAAAGGCAGAGTACTCCGCGATTGTCATCTCCGACCATGCGCTGCATTACGTTGATGTGTGGTTGGAGAAGGTCTGGGCCCAAAGCGCCCCACGGAGGCAGGATAAGGAATTTAACACTAAAATATTCCAAGCCATCAATGATTATGTATCCTGCAACCAGAATGGGGAGGTCTCACCCTCCACCTTCTGGGAAACACTGAAGGTGGTTATCGGGGGGGGGGGGGGGGGGGGGAATCATAGCCTATAGGGACCTTAGGGACAGGAAGGAAAGGGAGCCAAGCAGCGGCTGCCTGACTCCATACTGGAGGTGGATCGGTGATACTCCCCTGCTCCCACTGTGGATCTGCTGGCGGAAAGGAAAAGTTGCAGATGGAATTTGGCCTGCTCTCCACACAGAAAGCAGTCCACCAGCTCCGCCAGGCACGGGAAGCCTTTTACAAACATGAAGACAAAGCCAGCCGCAGGCTGGCACACCAGCTCAGAAAACGTCTGGTCATCTGGGATTATGGCGACTTTACTAACTTCGTTGGCTCCTCAACATACTGCTCTAGAAACCCATCCCTAACACACTACAGAAACCTGTCTTCCTCAGCATTAATGCTCACTTGGTTTAACCAGTCTATGTGCAGATTGAAGTCACCCGTGATCACTGTATTTCCAATGCTACATGCTTCTCTCATCTCCTGGTTAATACCATGCCCCACATTACCATTACTATTAGCTGGCCTATAAACAACTCCAACAAATGTCCGCTGACCACTGCTGTTTCTTAGCTCCATCCAAATAGAATCTGCACGTTGTTCTCCCGATCTGAGATCCTCCCTTACTACTGCACTGATCCCATTCCTTATTATCATTGCAGCTCCACCTCTTTTCCTTTCCTGCCTGTCCTTCCTAAACGTTGGATATCCTTGAATATTCAGTTCCCAGTCTTGATCACCATGCAGCCATGTTTCTGTAATGACAATTACATTTCCCTATATTTCGATCCTCTACCTTGTTACGAATGCTGCGTGCATTCAGGTCGAGTGCCCTTAACTTTGCCTTTAGACACCATTCCACATTCGACACAAACTCAATGCTTTGGTTTTTTTCTCCTGCCTTCCCGTCATTTACTACTTCCTGTTACCAACATTACTTCCTTCCAATTTGGGCCACACCTCAGGTTCCTATCCCCCTGACGAGCTAGTTTAAACCCACCCCAACAGCGCTAGCAAATCTCCCTGAGTCTCTCAGTGCCTGTCCTGTTAAGATGTAACCCGTTTAGCTCGCATAGATCCCAATGCCTCAGATACCTGATGCCCTCCCTCCTACACCATTTCTCCAGAAACATCTTTAATGGATCAATCCTCCAATCACTAGCACGTGGAACAAGGGAGTAATCCTGGGCTGGCTGCTCTTGAGGGCCTACTTTTTTATGTCTCGTTCTAACTCCCTGAAATCTGCTTTTAGCCCCTCACCCCTCTTCCTACCCACGTCATTGGTACCAATGTGGACTGTGATTTGTGGTTGACCCCCCTCGCCCCAATGGGTGTCCTGCAGCTGTTCTGCGAGATCCTTGACCCTGGCACCAGGGAGGCAACACACCATCTCAGAGTCACGTTTACTGTCGGAGAAACTAATCCCCTTACTATAAGCGCATAAGTATTTGAAAAGGAATAATATAAATGAATAAAGGGGAAGGATAGGGAAATGGGATTAGAGAAGTGCCTAAAAATGAGCAGCTGACACATGTGGGATGGGCTGAATGGCCGACTCTGTTCTGTGAACTGTCTGATTCTAGTTTCTAATGATGGATATGATGTTCTCCAGTTGTGCTAATGGACAGAAAAACTGCACTGATCAATGACCAAGGCTGGCTGAACTAATCATGCAGTTTAACAAGCTGCAATATTGCCATCTTCCAATAAAATTAATATAGAAATCTTCTGTCATTGCATAAGACAGCCAAAAAGAGCTATCTATTTTCAGTTCACCAGTGCCAGTTTCCATTTGGCACAAAGTAGGTGATTATGGTGTTGTGATTTGGGTTCCCTTTCAATATCTTCTGGCTGATCCGTTACCTCTGATGAAGTTAGCCAAGTGTGGGTATTGGTAGTTGGCCGGTTTGGCATTGGCTGCGATGTGTTGAATGACCATCTGATCATTATCACAAGAGATTGATTTATCACTGCTCCCTTTCAGTGTCAAGTTTCACTCTCCGTCAGTTGTCCTCCGCTTTGTCTGCTGTGTCCGTTCAGCTTTGTATCCTTCCGTAAGTAAAGCAAAACCCTGTATAAGCCCGCACACTCAGGAGAAGACCGGCATAGTGAGAGGGGGAGATGGACGACTGGAGGTGGAGGAGCAAATCTTGGAGATTTGGCAAACTTTATCAGGAAGAGGTATTTTCCAGACTGAGCCAACAATGACTGTTTGCATTTACCTAGCGCCGTTAACATAGGAAATAAATGTCTTTAGGAGAGTTGTGAAATAAAATGTGACCCCAAGATATTAGGGCAGAACTTGGTCAGAGGTAGGTTTTAACGGGGAAAAGGTAGGCGGAGATGTGGGAAGAAGGGTTCAAAATAGATAAGGAGGAAGTGTTGGATCGACTGTCAGTATTGAAAGTTGACAAGACACCAGGGCCGGATGAAATGCATCCAAGGATATTGAAGGAAGTGAGAATAGAAATTGCAAGGGGCGTTGGCCATAATCTTCTAATCTTCTCTTGAAACAGAGGGGGTGCCAGAGGACTGGAGAATTGCAGACTTTATGCTCTTGTTCAAAAAGTTGCAAGGATAATCCTAACACTTTTAGAGCAGTTTAACTTCAGTGATGGGGAAGGTTCTAGAAACAATTATTCAGGATTAAAATTAAGAGTCATGGAAAAATGTGGGCTGATTAGAAAGAGCATGGATATCTAAAGGGGAAACCATGTTTAACTAACTGGCTGAAGTTTCTCTGATGACATAACAGAGAGGGTTGATGAGGGTACGGCTGTTGATGTGGTGTACATGGACTTTCAAAAAGCATTCGATACATTTCCAAACATCAGACTTTGGGGCAAAATTATAGCTCATAGAATAAAAGGGACAGTGGATACAACATTGGCTGAATAGGAAACAGAGAGTAACGGTCAATGGATATTTTTCAGATTGGAGGAAGGTTTGTCGTGTAGTTTCCCAGGGGATGCTTTTCCTGATATATATCAATGATCTCGATCTTGGTGTGCAGGAAACCACTTCAACATTTGTGGATGATATGAAACTTGGAAGTATTGTAAACTGTGAGGAGGACAGTGTAGAACAACAAAAAGACATAGACAAGTTGGTGGGGTGGGCAGATAGATAGCAGATGAAGTTCCATGTGGAGAAGTGTGAAGTGATCCATTTTGGTTGGGAGCACATAGAAACAATATAATTTAAGGGGTACAATTCTTATGGGGGTGCAGGAGTAGAAACACTAGGTGTATCTGTGCATAGATCATTGAAGGACAGGTGAAGAGAGCAGTTAATAAAGCATATGGGCAGGCCGCATGGCGGCGCAGTGGTTAGCACTTCTGCCTCATGGCGCCGAGGTCCCAGGTTCAATCCCGGTTCTGGGTCACTGGCTGTGTGGAGTTTGCGCATTCTCCCCGTTGTTATGGCCGAGGCCTTTTCAGGACCCCAAAATGTATCATGGAGTTCAACCAACCTCTCCCATTAATGGATTTGTTGCTTTTCCTAGCACACGGCTTGTTCCCGAGGTGTGGGATTACAATTATGGACACGTGGGTTTTTAAACGCAAAATACTGTTTATTCCATGAACTCAACTTAACATCTTAAATAAACATTGGATCTCTTAACACCCCTTACTTCAAAGATAACTCAGAAAATATTGCAATAGTAAATAATTCCCTAAAATGTTCCTTCAAACTTCCAAGAGACTTAACACCTTTAAACAAAATCACATCAGGTTAAAGGCTTTACTTTAAATTACCCAAATGATCCAGAGATAGTCTTTCATGGCAGAGATTCAGCTCACTGCAAAACACAGACACACACACTCTGCTTTTTAAACGGAAACTAAAAACCTGCAAAATGGCTGACCTGAGCTCAGCCCCACCCACTCTCTGACATCACTGTTTTCTTAAAGGTACATTGCTTAAACATCCATGTCTTAAAGGTACTCTCACATGACACCTCCCCCCAAGAAAAAAAAACATCAACTTCAAGGTGGTTTCATTTTTCACTTTTGCACTACCGACTAAGAAATGCACACAGTAAAAATACTTTTACGTTTCACAAAAAAAAAACACACACAAACAGGCATAATAATATAGTCCATTTTTCTTTGCTCTTCTTCCTCCAACCAAAATCTTTCTCGCTTGACAGTCTCTTTGAACAAAGTCTCTGCACGATCCATCCATTCCTTTACTCCTCGGCACTTCTCTTTAGAATCAGATACTTTAGTTCAATCTGACCACAGAGTCCCTTGCAATTCTCCAATACAGGAACATTGGTGATCACAGGTTTCAGGCAGTCAAATACCTGTTGAAAGTCCGCTGTCCATAGAAAATCTTTACGTTTCTTCAGCAAGTCCATCAGTGGAGTAATCACGCCACAAAACTTTTGCACAACTGTTCGATCAAAGCCATTCATGCTAGGAGATCGCATTTTCCCCTTCGTCTTGAGGGTATCGGAAACTCCGCAAGGAAAGTGAGTCGGGCTTTTCCAAATTCACTTTCGGCTAGGTTCATCACCAAACCCGCCGCCTGAAGTCGATCGAAGAACTCCATACGATGTTTTAAATGTTCTTTCCATGTCCGGAAGTTGGAAATACAAGCAGATTGTCCCAGTTTCTCAATGCAATCCTTCAAATGTGGAATAGCATAAGAGTCCATTCTTGTAACTGCATTCACCTTTCTATAGTCCACACACAACCATTGGGTACCGTCTGGTTTAGGTACCATCACTATGGGTGAGCTCCATTGGCTGCAACCTACTTCAAGTATGCCATTTTTAAACATACTCTCAATCTCTCTGTTAACCTGTGCCAATTTTAAAGGATTAAGTCTATATGGATGTTGTTTGATAGGAACAGCATTTCCCACATCTACATCATGTATAGCTATTTTAGTACTTCCCAATTTATCTCTACAAAGTTGCCCATGTGATATCAATAACTCGTTCACGTCAGTTTGTTTTTCCTCTGGAAGGTAACTTACCAATTCATCCCAATTTTTAAGAACATCCTCATTTTCCAATTTAATTTGAGGTATGTCAAATTCACAGTCATCTGGATTTGGTTCGTCACTTTGAGTTAGAATCATTAAAACCTCCTTTTTCTCTCCTTCCCTTTCAAAGTACCTTTTAAGCATATTCACATGACACACTCGGTGAGTCTTCCTTCGATCTGGTGTTTTCACCACATAATTCACCTCACTTAATTTCCTTTCAATCTGATACGGTCCACAAAACCTAGCTTTTAAAGGCTACCCTACCACTGGTAACAACACTAAAATGTTATCCCCACAGGCAAAACTACGAACTTTGGATTTCTTGTCCGCTACCTGTTTCATCACATTTTGTGCAACTTTCAAATGTTGTCTAGCCAATTCACCTGCTCTATTTAATCATTCCCTAAAATTTGACATGTAATCCAATAGTGTAATTTCCGATTTCTCACCCACCAATTTTTCCTCAAATAATTTAAGTGGTCCTCTTACCTCATGACCAAAAATTAGTTCAAAAGAACTAAATTTGGTTGACTCATTAGGTGCATCCCTAATTGCAAACAATACGAATGGGATTCCTTTATCCCAATCCTCTGGATAATCTTGACAATACGCCCTCAACATTGCCTTTAATATCTGATGCCACCTTTCTAACACTCCCTGCGATTCTGGATGGTATGCAGTTGATTTAAACTGTTTTATTCCTCAGCCATCCGTAACTTCTTTGAAAAACTTTGAAGTAAAATTCGTTCCTTGATCCATTTGAATTTCTGGGGGTAGTCCATACCTAGTAAAGAATTTAAGTAACTCCTGCACAATCCTTTTAGCTGTAATATTGCGTACTGGAATGGCCTCTGGAAACCTAGTAGAGACATCCATTAGTCAAAAGATATTGATTCCCACATTTTGTTTTAGGAAGTGGTCCTACACAATCGATTAGGACCCTTGTAAAAGGTTCCTCAAATGCTGGAATGGGCATTAAGGGTGCTGGTTTTATCACTGCTTGAGGTTTCCCTATCACTTGACATGTTGGATTGGATTGGATTTGTTTATTGTCACATGTACCGAGGTACAGTGAAAAGTATTTTTCTGCGAGCAGCTCAACAGATCATTAAGTACATGAGAAGAAAAGGGAATAAAAGAAAATACATAATAGGGCAACACAACATATACAATGTAACTACAGAAGCACTGGCATAGGATGAAGCATACAGGGTGTAGTGTTAATGAAATCAGTCCATAAGAGGGACATTTAGGAGTCTGGTGACAGTGGGGAAGAAGCTGTTTTTGAGTCTGTTCGTGCGTGTTCTCAGACTTCTGTATCTCCTGCCCGATGGAAGAAGTTGGAAGAGTGAGTAAGCCGGGTGGGAGGGATCTTTGATTATGCTGCCCGCTTTCCCCAGGCAGCGGGAGGTGTAGATGGAGTCAATGGATGGGAGGCAGGTTCGTGTGATGGACTGGGCGGTGTTCACGACTCTCTGAAGTTTCTTGTGGTCCTGGGCCGAGCAGTTGCCATACCAGGCTGCGATGCAGCCCGATAGGATGCTTTCTATGGTGCATCTGTAAAAGTTGGTAAGAGTCAATGTGGCCTCAATGACTACTGACCAATCATGTGTGACATGATTGACAAACTGTAACTACATCTTTATGTAGTCCAGGCCAATAAAAATGTTTCTGGATTTTAGCTTGAGTTTTCCTTATTCCCAAATGACCTCCCACTGGTACCTCATGTGTAACTCGCAACACCTCCTTTCTATACCCTACCGGCAATACTACTTGATGAACTTCTGCCCACTTTTCATCTGCCTGCATATGTACAGGTCTCCATTTTCTCATCAAGACATCATTTTTATGGTAATAACACTCTGGTATACTCTCAGATTCCTCTTTCGTATATGCTTTCTGATATATCCGTTTTATTTCTACATCTTTCTGTTGTAACTCCACCAATTTTCCTGAACTAAAAATATCCGCCTCATCATCCACCTGTTCTTGTTCTTTTTCAACCATCTGATCAAAAATCATTTCTGATAATTGCACTTCAACTTCATCTTCACTCTTTGATTTATCCTCTTGTCTTAACCTGTGACTTTGCGACCTTGTTACTACACAATCCGGTAAGATCCCAGGATATTCGTCCTTCAACTCTTCAGTTGACTGATTTTCCACTGGCTTATCAACGCAGTAGGCATCACTCCCACCTGCGATCCAGCTATATCATTGCCCAAGATAAACTGTATTCCTGGACAAGATAGTTTATCTATTACTCCTATTACCACTTCACTCTTCACTGGACTTTCCAACCTTAACTTATATAATGGAACTCTACTCCTCTCACCCTGAATTCCACATATCACCACCTTTTCTGGCAACATTCTTCCCAAACTACATAATTCCTCATCTCTTACCATTAAAGATTGACTAGCCCCTGTATCTCTTAAGATTGTGACTTCTTTACCTGCTCCTCCTGATACACATGAGTAAACTTTACCCACACAAGTAAATTCTTGAAATACATCTGGCACCTTCTTAACAATTACTTCTTGAACAGGCTGTACAATGTAGCCACCTGAGTTGGCCACTTCCAGACTTAAAATGGAGAACCGCAAAAGCTGAAGGTAAATTCAGCCAACACAGGCAAAAACTAGCAGGTGCACGTTTACTGTGTATTAGACTCTGCAGAAACCCAGACAGCATCGATACAAGCAGCCATCTGCATAGTAATGTAGCAGCCATCTACATAGTAATGAGCGATCCCCGGGAACAATCAAAACATTTTAAGGTAAACAAGGCCAAGCCAGACTCCTCAGCGCCAGCAGGAGCCAACACAAAAGAGGTTAACGGACACTTAAAGACCGCCCAACGATCAGGGAACAGCTCCAGCATTGGAGAAATCGAACCAAGTGATTGGAACAAAGTCCAATCACTTGAAACCAGGTACGGGGTCCGCCACGAAGGGCGTGAAGCCCCTGGGGGCTATAAAGTAAAGCCCCCAAGTTCAAATCATCCTTCTTGACAGGGTCACACAGCAATACGAAGTAACCCCTGAGAGTGAACTGTCCAGCGGCCTCCAAGCAAGTAAGTCTCAAGTCAACGCTCGCTACGAGATAGGCGCTCCTAGTTACCAGTCCATACCAGCTTTTGAATCCCGCAGACTCAGAACCCAAACGAAGGGCCATTTGTTTCCCTGACCTGGTGGGCCAGTCCGAAGTTATGTATAGGCCTGTTAGTGATAGAAATAGCCTAGAAAGTAGAGTTTATGCATGAGTAGTGATTTACTGTGGATAATAAATGTGCTTTGATTTGAATCTTACTAATTGGTGTGTTGAGTTATTGATCATTACTTGAACTTGAACCTCGTGGCGGTATCATAAAGATACCTGGCGACTCTAGAGCAAAGATCATAAAACTGAGCCAATCGAACCAACCAAAAGTTAGCAACAACAATCATTTGCATCTCCTTCGCTTCCCTTGGGCTTTCCTTTACCACTCTAACAAATCCCACTGTCTTATCCTGTTTTACCACATCAGCCTTCCCAGTGCTTTTCTTCAACCACCAACACTGTGACTTTCCATGGCCTAGTTTATTACAGTGAAAACATTTGAAACTTTTCATCTCTTTTCCACCCTCCTGGATTTCTTTTGTAATCTGAGGTACACTCTCTTTATTGTCTCCCATCAAATCACCTTTACCTTTACCACTTGAGTATTTCTCATATCCCCAGTTTCTATCCCTCACTGGCTGAAACTGATGTTGGAAACCAATCTTTGATTTATGAACGAATTCATAATCTCTGCCATTTCCGCTGCTCATTATGTGTATAGCTCCCGTGACCTGTCACTAGGCTTGCAGAACTTGGCACATAAGTCATTTCCTGTAAAACATGCTACATAGTTGTTGTAAGGTCAATATTGTCTTTCCAAGTCAGCAACGCCTGAGGAATTTTTATAAGGAACTCAACCCATGATCATTTTTCCTAAGCCAGGCATTGTCAAACTCAGGGGCCCGACCCGCGGGTGGGTCGCGAGCGGGTAACGGGAGGGTCGAGGAACCGTCCGTCGCTCCCAATCGCACAAATCTGCATGCAACAGCCGCAGCAGCCGGCTGTGAATAACGCCGGCTGCAAGCGGCCTTCAAAATGACCACGAACATGTAAAAAAAATGCAGCCGCACTGCGCATGCGTGCCAGATCATCGGGGCGCATGGGCAAAACTATGTGCATGTGTGCCAATGATCGGGCACGCATGCGCAGTGCGGCCACTTTTTTTTTAAACGGTCGCAGGTTTTTTTTACAAGTTCGGGGGGTTTTATTCATTTATTTTATTCATTTTATTTTATTTTTTTTCATTTATTTTATTCATTTTATTTTTATTTTTTTCACATTTGATAAAATGTTACAGGAAAAAAATGCTGAACTTTGGACAGATGGAGACTCCATACTTTCCGACACTGGAAGGCTTCACCTTCATCCAACAGGTTCCATTGGAGCGTGTACGAGGGCCAAAGAGACCCAAAACCATTTCCTCCATTTTTGTCAGCAGCAAACAAGTTTAGAGAAAATGGTGGGTCGCGCAGGTCGGCCGGCGTGGGTCGCCAAGGTCGGCCGGCATGGGTCACGAAGGTTGGCCGGTTGGTAAAAATGAGTCCCCGGAAAAAAAGTTTGAAGAACACTGGGCTAAGCCCTCTGGAATCCTAGATCTGGCCTGAAGTTATATGAGTTGCCACTCATTCACTCATTTTTCTGTAACTGGGAGGGGTCCCCTCTATTTCTATGCAATGCAATCTCCAGGTTCATCCCAAATAATTCACACAATTAACATGCATTATATGTGCATTGTTGTTTCATTATCTTTTGTTTAAACATTTAAAATAATTGATGTCCATCAGAATAAGACCTTCCCATTCCCATGTCTATATTCCAGATACCACAAAGTCAAATCTGCATGTTTCTTGATATAATAATAATCTTTTTTTATTGTCACAAGTAGGCTTACATTATCACTGCAATGAAGTTACTGTGAAAATCCCCTAGTCGCCACACTCCGGCGCCTGTTCGGGTACACTGAGGGAGAATTCAGAATGTCCAAATTACCCAACAGCACATCTTTCGGGATATTTATTCATAATCGCTATCTGTGAAGCAAATTGGAACTTATTCTATCTTTCTTGGTCATCCTTTTAGTTTGAAGGACATCCATGTTTATTACCTGGGGTGTTTGGCAGTGTTCCGGTGGGTGGGTATGTGGGTGACTGCTAAGGCTGATCTGTACAAGAAGTTTCTGCACAGATAAGGCAGGATACTGCAGGTGATTGAGGTTTGGACGAGTCACTGGTTTGGGATTTCCACTGCTTGCCCTTTCTCAGATACGGACTTGCTTTCAAGGGAGGCCGCAACATTTTTTCTTTGGTTGCACCCGGTGCAGTGATCCTGGGACTCAATGTCGATATCAAAACTAAGTGAAGCCTCCAGCGTGCCGGTACAGGATTTCCTCCAACCATCATGGCAAGCACCCCAAACTCTCAAGTTCTCCATATAAGATTCATGTTGCTAAGCAGGTGGCTACATGATCAGCCCAACTCACTTGTGACTCTCAATATGGCATGAATGCCAGGCGTGCCATCTTAAATGGACATCTCTGGCGTCTCGTATTTTGGCCCGACGTCTGATCTTCAGAAGCGTCTGATGGCAGCTCAAGTGGAAATGGTTGAACTTCTTGGCCTAACATCCAAGTCTCATGTGTAGAGCAGAGTGGGCGGGAATATTGCTCAGTAGGCTTTGTTTGGATGACAGACTTACTCTTCAATCCCAGACTAATGTTTGAAGGCTGCCAGAGGCTATGGTTGCTTTGGTGATTCTTGCATGTGTCTCATCATCACTATAGGCAGCTGGCTGTTTAGCACAGGGCTAAATCGCTGGCTTTGAAAGCAGACCAAGGCAGGCCAGCACGGTTCGATTCCCGTAACAGCCTCCCCGAACAAGTGCCGGAATGTGGTGACTAGGGGCTTTTCACAGTAACTTCATTTGAAGCCTACTTGTGACAATAAGCACATTTCATTTGAAGAGAATGAGCTGCTGAGTTGTCAACTTGCCCACCACTGACAGGTTCTGGCCATGGAATTAAACCTCAAGATGGGGCTCTCCTGGAGCAGATGGTGCATCATTCCAGTTTGTATCCTGTTTGAAGAAGTCTTGAGGTTGAGAGAGGAGCTGTATAATCGCAAGTGATTGAAATGTTTCAAATCTTTGAAAGAAGCTTGCTCTTCATCCAGAAATATCTGTTGTGACAATCTTCACTATGTAATGTTACTGGTGAATGGACCAGCTCCATGCATGCACTTGTTCGCGAACCAGTTAAGATATTACAACTATCTGGAAATTTAGCATGATTATAGTTCTAATGCAAAGTATGTTAAATTGTAATGAATGTTAGAAATTATACTTTTAATTTACAGTAATGTTATTAAAAAACAAGTTCAAGATGCATACAGCAAAAGCTGCTAAAGCTGTGATGTAGGCATTGTAAAAGTGAGGTAGTCATTGATTTTAAGCATTTACTTGTTTACAGATAGTAGGCTAATGGAATATTGTTTTGGAGGATCCCTGGGGTGTAGATAATTTATAAGGAATTACGATTTGGTCCTGGCTAACTAGATCAAAGGATACCTTGTGGAAAGAGACAGTAGAATGCCTCATGCTTCGGGTAGACATTTTTTTAAAATTTAATTTAATTTTTTTTAAAATTTAGAATACCCAATTATTTTTTTCCAATTAAGGGGCAATTTAGCATGGCCAATCCGCCTGCTCTGCACATCTTTGGGTTGTGTGGGTGAAACCCATGCAGACACGGGGAGAAAGTGCAAACTCCACACAGTGACCCGGGGCTGGGATCGAACCCGGGTCCTCTGCGCCGTAGGCAGCAGTGCTAACCACTGGGCCACCGTGCTGCCTTGCTTCGGGTAGACATGATGTAATTGAGGGGAGGAACCAGGTCTGTCTGTAGGTTCAGTTTACCCCAGTCCAACACCGGCATCTCCGCATGTAGGTTCAGTTTGTCATCGGATTTTAAGTTGAACAGAAGTGCCTTGAGTTCGCCCCTGAAACGTTCTCTCCAAGTTCGCTGCTCAGAGAAAAGCAAGTAAACCTGATTGGTAACTTTATTTATAAGTGGTCTTTTGAACTATCGCGGTTTCCTAAATGTGAATATATATGGTGGCAGGTGAAGGGAGTTTTTTCCTCTCATCTAAGAATTATTTTAACTGCTATCTGTAGAGCTAATTCTTTATTGCTAGTATGATTGACTCTGTTTAAATTAAAGTTTGTTTTAACATAAAAGATATCTATTGGTCAGTGTTATCATTCCTGTGGTGCAGTCACTTTCCCCCCGTTTTATAAATTGCAAATAGCTGGGGTTCACATCCGGGATCCTAATAAAATTCACTTTAATACTTTACAGTGTTGTATCTCGAATAACCCCGACCATAACCCATGTCTTTATATACTTTGCGGAAAAATTTCAGGGGGTTGAGAAAAGTATAGGGCCAATTCGATAGCTCTTCCTAACAGCCGTCAGCTAAAATGGGCTTTCTTATGCTGTTAACTCTATTCTCTGATACTTATGAAAATGTAACTGAAGGTACCATGTTCACTTATTAAAGAATAAAGAGAATATTCATTGTTTTTTTAAAGATAAATTAAACTTACCAACCTTGTGACAAAATACAGGAGAGGCTATCTTGGGCAGGAGATGAATGTCTCTTATTGACCACATAGAAATATCAGGAGAGAAATTAGAGCTATTAAAAACTTTTACAAAGGAACACCTTCAGATATATGCAGGTAAGGGCGTTTGTTCGGCGGCAGGTGGTGGAGTTCCCACTGTTGCCGTCACGCAGGGTCCAGGACAGGGTGCTGTCGGGGGTATGGGTTGGAGAGGGGAGGATCTTGGCAACGTATCAGGTGATGCAGGAGGAGGAGGAGGCCTCGGTGGAGGAGCTAAAGGGTAAGGGGGAGGAGGAGTTGGGTGAGGAGATTGACAAGAGGACGTGGGCGGATGCCCTGGGGAGAGTGAACTCTTCCTCCTCTTGTGCGAGGCTCAGCCTCATACAATTTAAGGTGCTGCATAAGGCTCACATGACTGGGGCAAGGATAAGCCGGTTCTTTGGGTGCGAGGACAGGTGTGTTAGGTGCTCAGGGAGCCCAGCAAACCACACCCACATGTTCTGGGCGTGCCCAGCGCTGGAGGACTTTTGGAAGGGCGTAGCGAGGACGGTGTCGAGGGTGGTAGGTTTCAGGGTCAAGTCGGGCTGGGGGCTCGCAATATTTGGGGTGGCAGAGGAGTCGGGAGTGCAGGAGGCGAAAGAGGCCGGTATTCTGGCCTTTGCGTCCCTGGTAGCCCGGCGGAGGCCCCCAAGCGTGGAATCTTGGATCAGCGATATGGCGGGGTTTATTAAATTGGAGGGTGAAATTTGCCTTAAGAGGATTGGTGTAAGGGTTCTTCAGGCAGTGGCAACCGTTCCTAGACTTCCTGACAGAGCGTTAGAAGATGGTCAGCAGTGGGCGTGTGTATATTTGCCTTTGTGTTGATGAATGATGTTCATTTATTATTTATGTATATGCTGGGGGGGGGGGGGGGGGGGGTTCTTTTCTTTCTGCATTTTGTTGTTGATATTGTGAAAATTTGAATAAAATTTATTTTTAAAAAAACTTTTACAAATAACTAGCTTCTCGCCCTGATCAAATAAACGAGCCCACAAAAACAACAATCGAGAGCAGATGTGTGAAGTTATAGGAGCAAAGATGTGCAGGTTAGGTGGATTGGCCATGATAAATTGCCCTTAGTGTCCAAAATTGCCCTTAGTGTTGGGTGGGGTTACTGGGTTATGGGGATAGGGTGGAGGTGTTGAACTTGGGTAGGGCGCTCTTTCCAAGAGCCAGTGCAGACTCGATGGGCCGAATGGCCTCCTTCTGCACTGTAAATTCTATGAAGAATTCCAGGGGCAGATTCTGCTGTCACTTTGAACTGATTTAGACGCAGAAGCCAGCCAGGGAATTATTGCTCAGATAAAATAAATGAATGAATCACCCTAAAAGCTCAGTGTATGACTTGACTCAGGAACTAGACAAATCCTTTTGAAGATCCGAGTCTTCAGGAAGTCTCAGAAACATAAAAACCCAGTGAAAATAAATTAGTGCCTGGAACCAGCCGTTTGCTTCTCCAAATTACAAGGGCTCGAGGGCCTGAAGTAAACATTTTACATTTTGTCGGGACTAGATATTCCATCACAACCAAATGTTTGTTTTGGCAGTCTTGAGGTTCATGCAGGGGCGGAGTAAAAACGTACCAGGGAATTTTTCACCATTCCTCTCCCTGGCTCACCGTTTCACAATAATAATCTTTATTAGTGTTACAAGTATGCTCATGACGTTACTGTGAAAAGCCCCTAGTCGCCACATTCCGGCGCCTGTTCGGGTACACAGAGGGAGAATTCAGAATGTCCAATTCACTGAACAAGCACGTCTTTCGGGACTTGTGGGAGGAAACTGGAGCACCCGGAGGAAACCCACGCAGACACCGGGAGAATGTGCAGACTCCGCACAGTGACCCAAGCCAGGAATCGAACCTGGGACCCTGATACTGTGAAGCAACAGTGCTAACCACTGTCCTACCCCGTGCCGCCAATTAATACAAGGAGTTTGTGCTGACTTGCCCCACCATTTGCCAAATTGAATGCTGGACACACTGGAGCTGGGTGTTGCCAGAGCACAGAATCTACTGTTTAAAAGAGGAAGAATCAGCAGAACATTAGTGCTAGTATCCTCCACAGCTGCACCAGCAACGGGAAATATTCAAAGCTCAAAACAAAATATCACCAGCAGTTTGGTGGCTTGCACACCACCTGGGCTCCAAGACCAAACTACAGACAATCTCTCTGCGTCCAGTCTGGGGCAATGAAGGACAGGAGTCCACATACCGTATGCAAATAACCTCAGGACCAGAATTACAGCTGGAGAAAGCTCCAAGGCAGGTAGGTGTCCTATGCCTCTGAAAATATACTCAGCAGAAAATCTAAACCCCACCCCACACCATCATGGCCCATTTCTCAGATTTCATAATCCTCTAGAATTTAGGTTATGTATTTTGGGAAGTCCAATAAGGGTAGGATATACACAATGAACGTAGGTCCCGAGGGAGTATTGAGGAACAAAGGGACCTTGGTGTACAAGTCCACGGATCCCTGAAGGGGGCAGCACAGGTAGATAGGGTGAAGAAGGCATACGGAATGCTTGCCTTCATTAACCGGGACATAGAAGGGAGGTGTTGGTACAACTTTATAAACATTGGTTAGGCCACAGATGGAATATCCTGTCCAGTTCTGTTCGGTACACGATCAGAAGCACGTGATCGCACTGGAGGGGGTGCAGAGGAGATTCACCAGGATGTTGCCAGGGATGGAAAGGAATGAGGAGACTGGATTTGTTTTCCCTGGAGCAGAGGAGCCTGTGGGGGGTATCTGAAAGATGTATACCAAATTACAAGGGGCATAGATAGGGTAGATCATAAGAATCTTTTCCCCATGGCAGAGGTGTCAAAGACCAGAAGTTTAAGGTGAGCAGTAAGTGGTTTAGAGGGGACCTGGAGAAACATTTTTTCACCCAGAGGGTGGTGGAAATATGCAAATTTGCTGCCCGAGTGGGCGATGGAGGCAGGTACTCTCACAACATTTAAGAAGCATCTGGATTTAAATTGCCACATCAGAGTAGGCTATGGACCAAGTGCTGGTAAATGGGATTAGTATAGATTGGTATTTGATGGTCTGCATAGATATGGTGGGCCGAAGGGCCTGTTTCTGTGCTGTATGACTAACTAATGTAACACTGAAATAAGGAAATGATCTCAAGACACTTCCCCCATTTTCTCCTTGCAAAATGCCACCTTGTTGGATACAATGCTTTTTGTTGACCCTGTGCATGACATGAAGGCCTTTGATCTGCAGCTCACATTTATTCTGGACTGCTCCGTTTTCGTTAAGTACCATAAAGTGCTGCCTTGGCTTGAATACATCAGGCTTCCTTGTATTCTGGGGAGAAACTCGGTCAGAATGTCAGTTCTGGATGTGCAATTTCTTTCTATTAATTGTGATGAAATCCAAAACGCAAATGCTGCCCTTGATTTAAAGTCACAGTTTGGGAACTATATTTCCCAGAGATTCTCGGGTCTCCTGCACATGTGCCGGCTGGGGATGGCTGAACGTGCGGAGTGCGTTTACATTCCCTAAGCCGGGAACCAGCCCTGCACAGAAGTCATCAAACGGCATGAAACTGGTCAGGTGACCAAGGAGCAGGACATGGGGAAGGGGACAGGGAAAAAAAAGGTCCCTCACCAAGAAAAAGGTCTGAAACCAGGGAGTAGGACAAAAGAGGTCCCAGAAGAAAGTCCCTGGCAGGGACGAGAGAGATATCCCTTGAAGTGGTTAGCACAATTGCTTCACAGCTCCAGGGTCCCAGGTTCGATTCCCGGCTTGGATCACTGTGCGGAGTCTTCACGTTCTTCCCTTGTGTGCGTGTTTCCTCCAGATGATCCGGTTTCCTCCCACAGTCCAAAGATGTGCGGGTTAGGTGGATTGGCTATGCTAAATTGCCCTTAAAGTGTCCAAAATCGTCCTTAGTGATGGGGTTACTGGGATAGGGTGGAGGCGTGGGCTTGGGTAGGGTGCTCTTTCAAAGGGCCGGTGCAGACTCAACAGCCGAATGGCCTTCTTCTGCACTGTAAATTCGATGATTATATGAAGGCAAAATAAATGACAGGAGCAGAGAAAAAGGCTTGAAGCTAAGGAAAGAGCTGCAAGGAGCACTCTTGAAGCAAAGTGGACTTGAGAAAAGACCAGAAGAACCAAGATGGCAGTCAAAGGTTGGGGAGTCCTTGCTGCAGGCCACAAGGGAGAGGTACCCTTTTAGGGCAGTGGTGTTCTGCTTGGCAAGGCCAATGATCTGGACATGTGCTTGGGAGGTGAAGCTTGAATATACTCCGAGATCAAGAGAAAAGGAATCTCAGAAGGCAATCACAACCCCAAAAGCAGACCCTTGTTGAAATTGTCCGTTTGGGAGCAAAGTTTGGAGACAATCCCAAGGCAGGCTTTTGAAACATGGAGATTGGAAACCTTCAGGACAAAGATAGAATTTTAGTGAGACTGGTTGGTCATGGTGTAACAAGTGTCTGGGTGGATTGTTGGGAAATCCATATAATCTGCTTTGGGCGCTTCTGTCATTTACTTTGAAGTGTGGTTTGTCTGACCACCGTTTGTCAGTTGGTTCACATGTACTGCATACGCGCCTGAATATTGGAATACAAGGTAGATATGGTAAATTGTTTTATCTTTCAGAATTTGTACATATCTGTAAAGATATAGCTGGGGGAGGGGCGAAGGAAGTGTGAATATTTGAATCATTTTCTTTTATTTATATCGAAATTGTTTCAACCTTATCGTCTGGTGGAATATAGTTCCATTTTTATTTGATATCCTTCATGAAAATCGCTCGTCACAAGTAGGCTTCAAATGAAGTTACTGTGAAAATCCCCTAGTCACCACATTTCCGGCACCTGTTCGGGGAGGCTGGTACGGGAATTGAACCGTGCTGACCTGCTTTAAAAGCCAGCTAACTAGCCCTGTGCTAAACCAGCCCCTTATAATCAGCAGACTCCTGTGAATTTTTCAGGAATTTACTGTCAAAGTTTCTAAAGAAATGTTAGATGGGGTTATTGGGTTACAGGTACGGGGATTGGGTGGAAGTGAGGGCTTAAGTGGGTCGGTGCAGACTCGATGGGCTGAATGGCCTCCTTCTGCACTGTATGTTCTTTGTTCTATGAAGCCAGGTTTCACGCTGGGATCTGACTTGTCCAGCAGTCACATCAGCTGGGATCGTAACATAATACATAGTAGGAGTAACTCCACCTCAGTTTAGAAGGTCAGAAATATCCTTGTGTACAGTGTTCCCTCTCATCATAATTGTACCTTGAAAAAGTAACTGATTTTCTGTTTTAGGAGACTGTAAAACAAAGGCAAGACAAATCCGAAGAAAACAGCAGGCAGCCAGGCCACCAGAAAGAAAGAATGGAGAGAGAGTGAGAGAGAGATCCTTCAAATAAATTTGCTCTGGACTTCACATAGAATACCAATATCACAACTTCTGTTTAAAGTTGAAACTCTACTTGCATAATATTCAAAACAAGTTTATTACTCAAGGAGGGCTGACAACAGTTGTCTGTGGCCCTTTTGGGAAATGTGCCGCAACAAATTACAGGAGGTATTTAAAAAACCTAGTAAAATGGTCACATAGCTGCCACTGTCAGATCACTGATGCCAAATTTCAGCAATTCCTCAAGTTCACTGGGAGGGCAGGAGGAGGCATTAGCTTCAAGTCAACAGAAAATCAATTTCAGATATAAAGCTGTCAAGTGTTATGCTACATAACCAAAGAATCCAAAGTATTTTCTCTGTAGAAGGTACGTTGTGTGGCTTCTGATAATCAGGATCCTGTAATCATTCTCCCACTGAGGAAATTGGAAATTGGAAACAGGTAATGGATGTGCAATTGCGCGATTGTTCTATGGTGCAATCAAATTCTACTTAAAAAAAAATAATGCATGGATATTTTAGCCATGCTCAATTTGCATTCTGCATAATATTAAGTTTCCTGTTATTGCGAATTCGAATCTCCATTTATGAATCTCATTTTAATTTCAGAGTTCAGAAGGTGATGTGCTACCTGGAGCCAGACAGGCTTTCCATGGACAGAAAGCAAAATACGGAGTACTAGAATTTTGGTGAATAAATCAGGTGCGAAGCTCACGGTGTAGCCCCGAACCCAAGGACACCGATGGATTCACGTGCTACTGAAAGCAACGAAACTACCAACCAGCACTTTGTATTCCAAAATCGAAAAAATAATTTTATTGAGAAGTTCTGACATGCGATTATGCTGTTGAGAACTTTACATTTCTTCCAAATTGAATTTATTTTGCTCAATATTTACTTCTCTTGACTATTTAACAGTAATTCGGTACTTACCACTCCAATGCAAGCATGAACGCAGTTTGAAACTACATTTCATCCAGCAATATTGCTGACCTCAGTGCGTCAAACAACTATACAAGGGCAGATTTCTCAAACAGTACAGCTTCCAAATCATATGGGCAAGGCCAGCTTGTGGAAATGTGACATGTAACTCTCCCAACAGATATTGTAAACATCACTATTGTGTAACAATAAAAAACATAACCATTTGCATCAAAACCATGACTGTTCTAAGAAGTCTGTCAGATTACATTGCAGCGTGTATTTGGTCTGTGCTTGCTGGTGCTGGAAGTTCAGTTGCTTTCATCATGTGAGAGCTGTGGTGGTTTCTCAGACTCCTCACTTGTGCCAGCACTCCCGTTACTGTTCTTTTGCCTTCTTGGGACTGCTCTCTGCCTCATCAGAAACAACCTTGATCTCTCCTTTCCTCCTCTTCAGTCCTTTCATTTTTCTCGTCTGCAGTTTGCCGAGGTCTTGCTTCTCCATGTGGATTCGTCCGTATGTTGTTCCAAACACATCTTGGGAAATATTCTTCTTCTTCTTTGCCTGAAACAAGAGGTCAAAAACATTATTGCAAAAAAATAAATGCAAAAAAGTCTCATTCAGGTCAGGAGTAAACAAAATCTAAACTGTGGCCAACAGTTACCTGCAATGGAAACATTTGGAGAAAGGAAAAAAATTTAAGATTTCGAGCCTTAAATGAACAGGAAATGCTAATTAGACCTTTCAACTCAATTATAAATCACAGAATCCCTAACGTGGAGCAGGCCATTCAGCCCTTCAAGTCTGCACTCGACCCTCAAAGAGCAACTCGTGTAGGCCCAGTCCCCACCCTGGCAACCTCACCCAACCTGCACATCCCTGAACACAAGG
Source organism: Scyliorhinus torazame (assembly GCF_047496885.1). Classification (NCBI taxonomy): domain Eukaryota; kingdom Metazoa; phylum Chordata; class Chondrichthyes; order Carcharhiniformes; family Scyliorhinidae; genus Scyliorhinus; species Scyliorhinus torazame. The sequence continues at coordinate 303,291,620 of NC_092710.1, forward strand.
GGCAATTTTATCATGGTCAATCCATCTAACAGGCACAGCTTTGGACTGTGGGAGGAAATTGGAGCACCCGGAGGAAAGCAATGCAGAGACGGGGAGAACGTGCAGACTCCACGCAGTCACCTGGGTATCGAACCTGGGACCCTGGAGCTGTAAAGCAACTGTGCTACCCACTGCGCTACCGTGCTGCCCATGTTCCAACATTAAGGGGAGGAGGGATCAAAGGATATGGTGGAGAGGCAGGATTAGGCTATTGAGTCGGATGATCAGCCATGATCACAATGAATGGCGGAGCAGGCTCGAAGGGCCGAATAGCGTCTTTCAACTCCTATTTTCTGTTTCTACAACAGTGGCTGTTTCTCAAAAGTACTGTTAGCTGTAAAGCACATCAAGACATCCTGTGGCCATGAATGGTGCTATACAAATGCAAGTCTTTCTTTGCTAATTTAGCTCATTTTTTCGAAGAGCTTGAACTTGAAAGACTTTTGTTGAGCAAAGATAGTATCTTGAGTTTACTTCTTTGCTTCATATACCCAAGTGGAAGTTGTCGCCAATGATCTCCAACGCCACAACATTGCACTCTGCCACCCCCTGGTGGTAGCCAAGTATACATTCCTCAGTGAGTTGAAATGGAAGATACCGCCATCCCCACTGTGAAATTCTCTCCTGGTCTCTCAATGTCAAGTGATTTCCACCCGTGCCCTTCCTCGTCCAACATTATTCCCCAATCCATCAAAAAAAACAGCCTATTTAAAAAAATATATATATATAGTTTTACATGTTCTTGGCATGTGGGAGACAGTGACAAGGTCGTACTTATTGACCATCCACGTAGAGCATTAAGACTCAACCATCCGATGTGGGAATGGAGTCACTCGCACAGCAGAGTGGGTAGGGTGGCTGGCCCTGCTCCTTCAGATAAGTCACTAACCAATCTGCCAGGTTGAGACAGATTTGTTAGCGACCGTTAAGACTTATCTGGATAGGCACATGAACAGACAGGATACAGAAGGACACAGGCGATTGGTCTAGATAGGACACGTGCTCGGTGCAGGCTTGGCGGGCCGAAGGGCCTGTTCCTGTGCTGTATTGTTCTTTGTTCAGGTATACTAGTGAACTTGTTGGGTTTTTAACGACATTACCTGGTGCCAGTCCAAAGTAGATTTACTAAATTCAATTTTAAAAAAATGTTTAAAATTTTTTAAATAAAGAGTACCCAATTATTTTTTCTCCAATTAAGGGGCAATTTAGCTTGGCCAATCCACCTAACCTGCACACCTTTGGGTTGCGGTGGTGAAACCCACGCAAACATGGGGAGAATGTGCAAACTCCACAAGGACAGTGACGCAGGGCCAGGATTCGAACCCGGGTCCTCAGCGCCACAGTCCCAGTGCTATCCACTGCGCCACATGCCGCCCTCTAAATTCAATTTCTTAATAAGCCACGTTGGGATTTTAAAAAACAAATTCTTTCATGGGTTGGTTAGGCCAGCATTTATTGCCCATCTCGAATTGCCCTCGACAAGGTGGTGATGAGCTGCCTTCTTGAACCACTGCAGTCACTGTGGTGGAGGTGCATCCACTGTGCTGTTGGGGAGCAAATTACAGGATTGTGATTGCTGTCCTTGCCCTTCTAGATGGTCACGGTCCTGGGTTTGGGAGGTATCTTGGTTACGTTCCTGGAGTTTGTGGATGGGGTGCCAATCAAGCAGGCTGCTTTGTTCTGGGTGGTGTTGAGCTTCACGTGCGTTGTTGGAGCTGCAACTCTCAACCTCTGGATGATTGGCCCAGGACTATAAACTAGGCTACAATGCCCACACCAAAGAAAATTATCTGCATTGAGGTTCTATCAAGTTTTTGCTGGGTACCTCCTAGAAACATTTAGCCTTTCACATCTCTTCGGATCACCCACGTGAAAAATGTTATTCCCGAGAGTGCTGGTATTACAGGTGTTCCTTTCAGCAATCAGATCAAAGAATCTGATTACGGTAGCATGACGTGCCACTGAGCAGACCATATAAATCCTTGCAGAGATGAACAGCAAACTGCCATGCTTAAAAATGTCCAAATATCAGGGGCAGCACGGTGGCGCAGTGGGTAGCATTGCAGCCTCGTGGCGCTGAGGTCCCAGGTTCGATCCTGGCTCTGGGCCACTGTCCGTGTGGCGTTTGCAAATTCTCCCCTTGTTTGCGTGGGTTTCGCAGGGTAGGTGGATTGGCCAAGCTAAATTGCCCCTTAATTGGAAAATGAATTGTGTACTCAATTTATTTCTTTTTAAATGTCCAAATATCCAACATTCCATTCAACTTCCTCAATGGCTGCGAGGCTTAAACAAAAACATGCACCAAAATTCAATACTATCCTCGAACCTTAACTAAGTGTGTCGGTTTATGTGTCTCACCTTAAGAGCCTTTGGCTGTTTAAGAGACTTTTTGTAGAGGTCATCAGATGCCAAATGTGTCCTCCGGAGTACAAAATTGAAGGATGGTCCCATTTCTTCCAGCTCTATCCTGGGTGTTCTGCATCCCGATTTCTTCAAGAGCACCCTGTGAGAGTAAAGCAGGCCTTCATTCGTCAAGATCCACAGTAATTGCTAGACAGAACAAGAACTAAACATTATGTCAGGCTGCTATTTTAACATTGTTCTAATTGTATAGACAGCCCGGCTTCCTGCCAGGCTCAAGGATAGAATTCATCTGGCAATAACAGAACAGGAAATTGAATGTCGGATTCACATCGTCTTTTAGCCATTATTATATACAAGAGAAGTTTACCACTTCTCATGTATCCTGTTGTTATCAGCCTTGAAAGGTTAAGTTCAATCTAGTATCAGCACCTGTATGATCACTGGATATAAAGTTCTCAACTAGTAACTCTCTAAAATCTCACTGGTAGAAAGTGAAACAGATTTCATATTAAGGGTCTTTTGATTGCTTGTAACCTCGCTTCAGATCAGAATTCACTGATCGCAAATTAAACATGACCGTGCTACAGGCCTATAGCATGTTTAATTTAGATGCCAATCTCGCAAACTTCCACATTGTAACAAGTGCAGTCCCCTTGTTGGGCGTGGCACAACGAGCTCAGCTTAGATCAGAAGCAAAAAAAAAAAGCTGCAGATAAAAACTGAAAATGCTGCAAAAACACAGGTTTGGCAACATCTGTGGGGAGAGAAACTAGAGTCATCATTTCAGGTTGTGTGACCGACATGAAACATCAGCTCGCTCTGTAAGTTGCTGGCTGTATCTCCTCAACTACTGTTAGTTATTTAACTATAAAAGTGTTCTGACATGTACTAACGTCCAAAATGTCAGAGTCGAGGTCCTTTCCAAAGGATTTTATCAGCCAGCAAATGATGCATTCCGAGTTTATATTTGCTTGAATCAACCAAGGTGGAAATGTCCCTCTGGCAGGTGTTGGGTTTGCACTGCCTGAACCCTGGGGTTAGCTCAGATTTACTGAGTGCAGAGATGCCACAAGACTTCAATCTAGAAGGCCCCATTTAGAATACTGTGAACAATTTTGGGCCCCACACCTCAGGAAGGACATACTGGCACTGGAGCGGGTTCAGTGGAGATTCACACGGATGATCCCAGGAATGGTAGGCCTAACATACGATGAACGTCTGAGGATCCTGGGATTATATTCATTGGAGTTTAGGAGGTTGATGGGAGATCTAATAGAAACTTACAAGGTAATGAATGGCTTAGATAGGGTGAATGTAGGGAAGTTGTTTCCATTAGCAGGGAGACTAGGACCCGGGGGCACAGCCTTAGAATAAAAGGGAGTCACATTAGAACAGAGATGAGGAGAAATTTCTTCAGCCAGAGAGTGGTGGGTCTGTGTAATTCATTGCCACAGAGGGCGGTGGAGGCCGGGACGTTGAGTGTCTTTAAGACAGAAGTTGATAAATTCTTGATTTCTCGAGGAATTAAGGGCTATGGAGAGAGAGCGGGTAAATGGAGTTGAAATCAGCCATGATTGAATGGTAGAGTGGACTCGATGGGCCGAATGGCCTTACTTCCGCTCCTATGTCTTATGGTCTAACTCAGCCCTATTAACCCTGTAAAGTCATCCTTTAAAAAATCTGGGGGCTAGTACCAAAACTGAGAGAGCTGTCCCACAGACTAGTTGGGCAACAGCCTGACAGTCATACTCTCAGAATCATACCATACAATGTCCCAGACACCAACCCTGGGGATGTCCTGTCTCACTGGCAGGACAGACCCAGCAGAGGTGGCGGGTTGCACAGTGGTATATAGTCAGGAGGGAGTTGCCTTGGGAGTCGTCAACATCGACTCTGGACCCCACGGAGTCTCACATTATCAGGTCAAACATGGGCAAGGAAACCTCCTGATCACACATACCGTGCACCTCGCCCAATCCACCACCACTTAGCGGATGAATCTGGCATCCGCCATGTTGAATACCACTTGGTCGAGGCACCGAGGGTGGCAAGGATGTGGAATGTACTCTGCCCATCACCAAGAATGGGTCAGCAGCACCACTACAGAGTGAGCTGGCTGAGTCCTAAAGGGCATTGCTGCTAGGCCTGGTCAGCGTCAGGTAGTGAGGGAACCAAGAGGTAAAAACACACTTTATATCAACCGTACCAACCTGCCTGCCGCAGCTGCATCTGTCCGTGACAGTATTGGTAGGAGTGACCACCGCACAGTCCTTGTGGAAACGAAGTCCCGTCTTCATATTGAGGATATCCACCATCATGCTGTGTGGCACTACCACTGTGGCAATAGGGATCTAGACTGAACATCCATGAGGGGCTGTGGGCTATCAGCAGCAAAATTGTATTGAACCACAATCTGCAACCTCATAGGTCTGGCATATCCCTCACTCTGCCATTACCACCAAGCCAGGGGATCAACCCTGGTTCAATGAAGAGTGCAGGAGAGCACGCCAGGAGCAGCACCAAGTATACTGAAAAATGAGGTGCCAACCTGGTGAAGCAGCAAGTGATAGGCAGAGCTAAGCGACCCCACAACTAATGGATCAGATCTAAGCTTTGCAGTCCTGCCACATTCAATTATAAATGGTGGTGAACAATTAAACAACTCACTGGAGGAGGAGGTTGCACAAATATCCCATCCTCAATAGGAATGGAATGGGGAGCCCAGCACATCCAAAAGATAAGACTGAAATATTTGCAACAATCTTTAGCCACAAGTGCCAAGTGGATGATCCATCTCGGTCGCCTCTGAAGGTCCCAGCATCACAGATGCCAGTCAATTCAATCCATTCCACGTGATGTAAGAAATAGCTGGGGGCGGCATGTGGCGCAGTGGTTAGCACTGGGACTGCGGCGCCGAGGACCCGGGTTTGAATCCCGGCCCTGGGTCACTGTCTGTGTGGAGTTTGCACATTCTCCCCGTGTCTGCGTGGGCTTCACCCCTACAACCCAAAGATCTGCTGGGAAGGTGGATTGGCCACGCTAAATTGCGCCTTAATTGGAAAAGAAAAATAATTGGGTACTCTAAATTAAAAAAAAAAAAAATAGCTGAAGGCACTGGATATGCAAAAGCTATGAGTCCTGACATTATTCTGGTAACAGTACTGAAAGCTTGTTCAGAATTTTCCACACCCCTAGCCAAGCTGTTCCAGTACAGATACAACACTGGCATCTACCCAGCAATGTAGAAAGTTGCCCAGGTGTGTCCTGTACACAAACCAGAGCAAATACAACCTGGCCAATAACTACCCCATTGTCCTACTCTCGCTCATCAATAAAGTGATGGAAGGAGTCATTGACAGTGCTATCAAGCAGCAATTACTCGGCAATAACCTACTCACGGATGCTCAGTTTGGGTTCCACCAGGGTCACTCAGCTCCTGACCTCATTACAGCCTTGGTTCAAACATGGACAATAGAGCTGAATGCCAGAGGTGAGGTGAGAGTGACTGCCCTTGACATCAAGGCAGCATTTGACCGAGTATGGCATCAAGGAGTCTAAACTGGAGTCAATGGGAATCAGGGGGGGAAACTCTCCGCTGGTTGGAGTCATACCCGGCACAAACAAGGTGGTTGTGGTGGTCAGAGGTCAATCATCTCAGTACTGGGACATCACTGCAGGAGTTCCTCAGGATAGTGTCCTAGGCCCAACTATCTTCAGTTGCTTCACTACAGGAGGCCATTCGGCCAATTGAGTCTGCGCTTACTCTCTGAAAGAGCATTCTACCTAGGCCCACTCGCCTGCTTTATCCGCATAACATTGCATATTCTTTTGCGGAAAACAATCCAATTCCACTTTCAATACTTTGGTCAAACCTGCCTCCATCACCCTCAGGAGATTCGCTCGAGACTCCCATCACCCTCTGGGTGAACAGTCTTTTCCTCACATCATGTTTAGTCCTTTTTCCAATTATTTTGAATCTGTCCTCTAGTTCTTGATGCTCTCGAGTAGAAACACAGTTACTCACTATTGATCCTGTCCATACCCACTGAATAACTCTATAATGTCTCCTCGCAGCCTTCTTTTCTCCAAGGTCAATTGTCGATCCTCATTGCTACAGTGCATGAATGACCTTCCATCCATCATAAGGTGCAAAGTGGAGATATTCACTGATGACTGTACAATGTTCAGCACCATTCGCAACTCCTCAGATAATGAAACAGCCCATGTCCAAATGCAGCAAGGCCTGAACAACATCCAGGTTTATAGAACATTGCAGCGCAGTACAGGCCCTTCGGCCCACGAAGTTGCGCCGACCTGTGAAACCACTAAAGCCCATCTACACTATTCCATTATCATCCATATGTTTATCCAATGACCATTTGAATACCCTTAGTGTTGGCGAGGCCACTACTGTTGCAGGCAGGGCATTCCACACCCTTACTACTCTCCGAGTAAAGAACCTACCTCTGACATCTGTCTTATATCTATCTCCCCTCAATTTAAAGCTATGTCCCCTCGTGCTAGACATCACCATCTGAGGAAAATGGCTCTCACTGTCCACCCTATCCAATCCTCTGATCATCTTGTATGCCTCAATTAAGTCACCTCTTAACCTTCTTCTCTCTAACAAAAACAGCCTCAAGTCCCTCAGCCTTTCCTCATAAGATCTTCCCTCCATACCAGGCAACATCCTGGTAAATCCCCTCTGTACCCTTTCCAATGCTTCCACATCCTTCCTATAATGCGGCGACCAGAACTGCACGCAATACTCCAAATGCGGCTGCACCAGAGTTTTGTACAGTTGCAACATGACCTCATGGCTTCGAAACTCAATCCTTCTACCAATAAAAGCTAACACACCGTACACCTTAACAACCCTATCAACCTGGGTGGCAACTTTCAGGGATCTATGTACATGGACACCGAGACCTCTCTGCTCATCCACACTGCCAAGAATCTTACCATTAGCCCAGTACTCTGTCTTCCTGTTGCCCCTCCCAAAATGAATCACCTCACACTTTTCTGCATTAAACTCCATTTGCCACTTCTCAGCCCAGCTCTGCAGCTAATCTATGTCCCTCTGTAACCTGCAACATCCTTCCGCACTGTTCACAACTCCACCGACTTCAGTGTCATCCGCAAATTTACACCCATCCTTCTACTCCAATTGGTGAATTGGCCAATGATAAATTGCCCTTAATGTCCAAATTGCCCTTGGTGTTGGGTGGAGGTGTTGAGTTTGGGTATGGTGCTCTTTCCAAGAGCCGGTGCAGACTCAAAGGGCCGAATGGCCTCCTTCTGCACTGTAAATTCAATGATAATCTATGATTAATCTAGGACAAAGGTTCGGCACAACATCGTGGGCCGAAGGGCCTGTTCTGTGCTGTATTTTCTATGTTCTATGTTCTATGTACTCCCTCCTCCAGGTCATTTATTAAAATGACGAACAGCAGTGGCCCCAAAACAGATCCTTGTGGTACACCACTAGTAACTGAACTCCAGGCTGAACATTTCCCATCAACCACCACCCTCTGTCTTCTTACAGCTAGCCAATTTCTGATCCAAACCGCTAAATCACCCTCAATACCATGCCTCCGTATTTTCTGCAATAGCCTACCGTGGGGAACCTTATCAAACGCTTTACTGAAATCCATATACACCACATCAACTGCTTCACCCTCGTCCACCTGCTTGGTCACCTTCTCGAAGAACTCAATAAGGTTTGTGAGGCACGACCTATCCTTCACAAAGCCGTGTTGACTATCCCTAATCAAATTATTCCTTTCTAGATGATTATCTTATCTCTTATAATCCTTTCCAAGACTTTGCCCACGACAGACGCAAGGCTCACTGGTCTATAGTTACCTGGGTTGTCTCTACTCCTCTTCTTGAACAAGGGGACAACATTTGCTATCCTCCAGTCTTCTGGCTCTATTCCTGTAGACAATGACGACATAAAGATCAAAGCCAAAGGCTCTGCAATCTCCTCCCTAGCTTCCCAGAGAATCCTAGGATAAATCCCATCCGACCCAGGGGACTTATCTATTTTCACACTTTCCAGAATTGCCAACACTTTCTCCTTATGAACCTCAATCCCATCTAGTAGAGCCGCCTGTATCTCAGTATTCTCCTCGATAACATTGTCCTTTTCCTGTGTGAATACTGACAAACAAATATTCATTTAGCGCCTCACCTATCTCCTCGGACTCCACGCACAACGTCCCACTACTGTCCTTGACTGGCCCTACTCTTACCCTAGTCATTCTTTTATTCCTGACATACCTGTAGAAAGCTTTAGGGTTTTCCTTGATCTTACTTGCCAAGGACTTCTCATGTCCCCTCCTGGCTCTTCTCAGCTCTCTCTTTAGGTCCTTCCTGGCTAACTTGTAACTCTCACGCGCCCTAACTGAACCTTCTCATCTTTACATAAGCCTCCTTCTTCCTCTTGACAAGTGATTCAACTACTTTAGTAAACCACGGTTCACTCGCTCAACCACTTCCTCCCTGTCTGACAGGTACATACTTATCAAGGATACGCAGTAGCTGTTCCTTGAACAAGCTCCATATTTCAATAGTGCCCATCCCCTGCAGTTTCCTTCCCCATCCTGTGCATCCCAAGTCTTGCCAATCACATCATAATTGCCTTTCTCCCAGATATAACTCTTGCCCTGCGGTATATACCTATCCCTTTCCATCACTAAAGTAAACATAACCGAATTGTGGTCACGATCACCAAAGTGCTCACCTACCTCCAAATCGAACACCTGGCCTGGTTCATTACCCAGTACCAAATCCAATGTCGCCTCGCCTCTTGTTGGCCTATCTACATACTGTGTCAGGTAACCCTCCTGCATACATTGGACAAAAACTGACCCATCTAAAGTACTTGAACTATAGCGTCTCCAGTCAATATTTGGAAAGTTACAGTCCCCCATAACAACTACCCTGTTACTTTCGCTCCTATCCAGAATCATCTTTGCAATCCTTTCCTCTACATCTCTGGAACTTTTCGGAGGCCTATAGAAAACTCCTAACAGGGTGACCTCTCCTTTCCTGTTTCTAACCTCAGCCCATGCTACTTCAGTAGACAAGTCCTCATCAAACATCCTTTCTCCCACCGTAATACTGGCGTTGAAGTAGACACTTCAAACCACCTTCCTGCTCCGGTACACTCCTGCAACCTTCAAACCATACTCATGACCTCACTACTCTCAACCTCCTGTACACTGGAGCTACAATTCAGGTTCCCATCCCCCTGCTGTCAAGAGGCAAGTTACATTCGCTCCACACAAATGCCATGCAATAACTATCTGCAACAATAGAGAATCTAGTCGTCACCCCATGGCATTCAATGGCATGAACATCACTGGATCCTGTACTAAAACATTCTGGGGGTTACCATTGACCAGACATAGAACTGGATTAGCCATATAAATACTGTGCTACAAGAGTAGGTCAGAGTCAGAGTGCAATGGAATACTCTCCACTTGACTGGATGAGTGCAGCTCCAACAACACTCACGAAGCTCGACGTCATCCAGGACAAAGCCACAACTGTTACCATCTGAAAGGACAAGGGATATCTGGGAACACCACCACCATCACCATCTTGACTGGGGAATATATCCACCTTTCCTTCACTGTGCTGGGTCAAAATCCTGGAACTCCCTCCCTAACAGCACTGAGACCGTACCTACACCACATGGACTGCAGCAGTTCAGGAAGGCAGCTCACCATTACCTTCTCAAGGGCAACTAGGGATGGGGGAATAAACACTGGCCTGGCCATCGACGCCAAAGAATGAATTAAAAACATTCCCACATAGAAACACACTAAATTAGCAATCTACAATTATTACAGAGATAACCCAAACCTTTGTTGAAGTGCAGGCAATTCGGCAATGCAGACATTACAAAATGAGATCATTCATAATAATCTCAATTAGAACCTTTGACAGGAAAGAGGTGTTTCCTCCAGCAGCATTCGTTGCCCACTGTTCAGCCAGTTAGGGAACATGGAAATGAATGAATCTGAAGCCACTTTGGATACTCCTCAGCCACATGAATAAGACAACGCACATCTTTAGTGGAGAGATTAAACACAGGCCTGGTGTTCAAGAACCAGAGCTGTGTGATCACTTTTAAAATATAAATATGAAACATGCTGCAGACAACTCACTTATAGCTTCGCATGAAGATCTTGCCACCAAAAGCCGCAAAATGCAGAACAATTTCCAGGCCACCTAAACGAACGTTTGGCACTGTGGGTCCGCGAAAGAAATCTATGAAGTGCAATGAAAAAAATAAAATTCATCAACCAACAAGTATTCAGCCCTGACTTAGAGATTTTGGAAGAATATAACAGGAAGCTCAAGGAGATCTTCAGCTTTGCAATTCTATGTTACTTAACTGTTGGTTTGGTTTATCGGTCAGTTCAAATGTATAATGCCCAGTTTTAGCTAGCTACATCAGTAGACATGGAACACACATTTTCTTTTCTTCATTTACATCCACTCTCCGTCCTTCTTCCACTCTCTCCATCACCATTTCTATAAGCCACACATTACTCTGCAGCCCACAGGTTCAGCACACAGACTACTTGCTCTTGCATGTCTTTGAGGGAGGAAAATCTGTCGCCTGTATCTGGTCTGGTCTGCATTGGTTTTTAATTAATTTACAGGGTGTGGGCGTCACTGGTTAGGCCAGCATTTATTACCCATCCCTAGTTGCCCTTCAGAAGGTGGTGAGGTGCTGCCTTCTTGAACCGCTGCAGTCCGTGAAGTGTAGGTACATCCACTGTGCTGCTCGGGAGGGAGTCCCAGGATATTGCCCCAGCAACAGTGAAGGAGCGATTATATATTTCCAAGTCAGGGTGATGAGCAACTTGGAGGGAAACCTCCAGGTGGTAGGGTTCCCAGGTATCTGCTGTTCTTGTCCTTCTAGATGGTCGTGGTCATGGGTTTGGAAGGTTCCGTCTAAGGAACTTTGGTGAGTTACTGCAATGCATCTGTAGATGGTACACACGGCTGCCATTATTTGTCGGTGGTGGAGGGTTTGAATGTTTGTGGAAGGGGGATCAATCAAGCGGGTTGCTTTGCCCTGGATGGTGTCGAGTTTCTTGAGTGTTGTTGGAGCTGCAGTCATCCAGACAAGTGGAGTGTGTTCCATTACACTCCTGACTTGTGCCTTGTAGATGGCGGACAGCCTTCAGGGTGTCAGGAGGTGAGTTACTCGCTGTAGGACTCCTAGCCTTTGACCTGCCCTGGTAGCCACAGTATTAATGTGGCTAGTCCAGTTCAGTTTCTGATCAATGGTAACCCCCAGGATGTTGATTGTGAGGAATTCAGCGATGGTAATGCCATTGAATGTCAAGGGGCGATGGCTAGATCCTCTCTTGTAGGAGATGGTCATTGGCTGGCACTTTGTGTGGCACGAATGTAACTTGCCACTTGTCAGCCCAAGCCTGGATATTGTCCAGGTCTTGCTGCATTTGGACATGGACTGCTGAGAAGTCACAAATAGTGCTGAACATTGTACAGCATCTGCAAACATCCCACTTCTGGCCTTATGGTGGAAGGGAGATCATGTATACAGACCCACACCAATGCTCTTAAATGCCCTCTGAAATGGCCTAACAACCCACTCAGCTCACGGGCCTTGCCAGTGATGCCCACATCCCACGAAAGGATAAGAAAAAGCACCATCCCTAGTCATCCTCAGCAAACTGTCAAAAAGCATACAAATAAAATCCTATCATTCTCTTTCCCTGCGAAGAGGTCAATACTTGGTCAGTTGCTCATTTCCTTACAGGTAGGCTGACACCTCATTACAAAGCAGAATGGTATTTAGATGGTATACACGGCTGTCACTGTTTGTCGGTGGTGGAGAGGATTGAATGTTTGTGGAAGGGAAAGCAATCAAGTGGGTTGCTTTGTCCTGGATAGTGTCAAGCTTCTTGAGTGTTGCTGGAGTAACGTCAGTTAATTACTTTTGAAGCACAGTCATGGTTATGTCAGCAAACTTACCAATAAGGAGATTCTTCAGTCTTTTATGATCATTATCTAGTTCAAATAAATCTCCAGCAAAAATCAACATTGGTTTGGATCCCTCTGCAGATTTACTGTTCTGGAAAGCAATTGAACAGCAGAGATTGTTTGAATGTATTCCGCTGCATTGCATCAAGTAATGCTTCAGAGAATTCAAAGCGCAAATCCTATTTTGCATATAAAACCATACCTTGAAATCTCTCAAACCATTAAACTTTTCAATTCCAAGCTCGATCATGTCCAGAACATGGTAATCAAACATACGGCCTGCAGAGAAGGAGAACAATGAATTGCTTGCAGAAATACTTTATTCCACCCGTGACTGCGCAGGCCTCATCCCCGCAATCCAAAAGGATGTGCAGGGTAGGTGGATTGGCCACGCAAAATTGCCCCTTAATTGGAAAATAAAAAGAATTGGATACTCTAAATTTATTTTTTTAAATAGAAATATTTTATTGTGCTAACACACCCAGTTTTAATACCAGCATGTAAAATGCAAAAGCATTCTCCTGAAACATACTGTGCAACCCTGCTAGAAACAGCTTGCTGACAAGGTTACACAGGTGATTCTTTGCAGCTGCTGTTTCTCTCAATTTAACAACCCGTTCAACAAAACCACCGATTGTAGACAACTAAAAGGCAACTCGGCCTCTCGACAATTTATGCTTTTAAAATACATCAACAAAATGAGTCACTGGTAGTAGAGTGCATCCATAAAACAAACTAAAAGTGCCATGTTCTTACAGTCATGTTTAGATTTGAGATCTTAATTTTTTTGCATTGCTTGCTGTGCATTTAAATCCCCGAATGAATCTAATCTGAAACAGGCAATGTTCAGTCTTAGGGAACTGTCTACCAGTCAGCAGGTGAATATTATTTAGCTCTGAAGAGTCTATGGACTCAAAACATTAACTCTGTTTCTGTCGGCACAGTGGTTAGCATTGCTGTCTCACCGCGTCAGGGACCCAGGTTTCAATTCTGACCTTGGGCGACTGTCTGTGGAGTTTGCACTTTCTCCCCGTGTCTGTACAGGTTTCCTCTGGGTGCTCCGGTTTCCTCCCACAGTCCAAAGATGTGCAGGTTAGGTGGATTGGTCATGCTAAATTTCCCCTTAATGTCCAAAAGGTTTGATGGGGTTACTGGGTCACAGGGATAGGGTGGGGGATGGACCTAGGAATGGTGCTCTTTTGACAGGTCAGTGCAGACTCGACAGGCCGAATGGCCTCCTTCTCCACTGTAGTGATTCTATGATTCCACAGATGATGCCATCCCTGTTTTTATTTCAGATTTCCAGCATCTGCAGAATTTTGCTTTTAAAAAAATATTCAGTTGTTCCTATATTTTAGAAATTCTATGCAACCAATCCTGAACATCACAATAAGGACACGCATTAACTAATATTACTGCAGTCAATATCAGCTAAACATAGTTTGCCAGCAGCTCTTTCCTCACAGGAACAAATCAACTCAGTTCCCAGCAGCACAGTTGAAAAGGAAACTCGGCATTTATTGAGAACTCATGATAAGAGATTAAATCCCAGGGTTGAAAGAGACAAGGGCAGGGACGAAATTGGCAGAGAGGAAAAAGCACACGAGGTAAATGAGTTCCAGTGGAAGGCACGACTGAAATTTCCGATTGAAGTATCGAAGAACAAGTGAAGTTATCATCAAATGACAGAGGAAGAAAGGGACATGAAACAATTCTGGCCCTAGAAGCAATTAACCCAAGCCAGTTCATTAGCTCTCATCCATCTCTTCCTCGGTACAGCTGTCAATCGGCCATACAAAAGCAAATCAGCTGTTCGTTCAGCTTCCTGTTGTTTTCTATTCTAACTTATAACTGGAAAAATAACCAGATTACGATCCTTGTAGTCCTAAACCTGCACCCAAAACTTTCTCTGCTGGAGCTCAGGTAACGAATGACTGAATTGTGAAAACAAGAATTCTTCCATTAAGGGAATTTGACAATGTTGGAAAATCAGAGAAAGGGCAGGATGAGCAGTGAAATATAAACAGATAGAATTGACATTTATAGGTATGTGGTTTCTGGTTCTGTCATTAATATAATTTATAATAATCTTTATTATCACAAGTAGGCTTACATTGCAATGAAATTACTGCGAAAGGCCTCTAGTCGCCACATTGCGGTGCCTGTTCGGGTTCACAGAGGGAGAATTCAGAGTGTCCAAATGACCTAACAGCACGTCTTTCGGGACTTGTGGGAGGAAACCCACGCAGACACGGGGAGAACGTGCAGACTCCGCACAGTGACCCAAGCCGAGAATCGAACCTGGGACCCTGGCACTGTGAAGCCACAGTGCTAACTACTGTCCTACCGTGCTGCCCACATTGATCATCAGTCAAAGGGTCTTCATAAATGATGCACCTAGTTTATACACAAGATCTCCCTCGGCAATGCTGACAGGGAGTCGCGGCTCTGGAACACAGTCGCAATGCCCAACTGCCTATTTGGCCACTTCTCTTTTAAGCATCGGCTTCACGTAGGCACATCGAGATAATCGCAGCAACAATCAACTGCTGAGATCAGATAGCAGTTGTAATAGTGCAAATTTCAGGGTAGGCTTACTGCCTGATGTTGCAGATGCAAAATGTATTGTAAATTTAATGATCAGAACTGAAGAATATCTTACCCATTATCAAATTATGCGGGCGCTTCTTATTGTGAGAACCAAAGATAAACAAAGAAGAATCCGACTTCTTCGAAAAAAATTCCTGTTAACACAAAAGGAATTCAGAGGAGGAAGACTATTACAAACTTCTACCCAAAACTGAAAATATATATTTTATATCCCTGCCGGCGGCGCAGTGGTTAGCACTCCTACCCCATGGCGTCGAGGACCCGGGTTCGATCCCGGCCCCCTGTCAATGTCAAGTTTGCACATTCTCCCCGTGTCTGCGTGGTTCTCACCCCCACAACCCAAAGATATGCAGGTTAGGTGGATTGCCTATGCCATTAAACTGCTCAATAGGAAAAATACATATTTTATATAGGTAGCGGAAATCCTCCTTTTACTTCATGCACCACACCATTGTGAAGGTGGGGTAGCAATAGTGCTTTGCTGAAGTCAGCAACATTTCAATAATTTCTTCATTAAGGGACCAGCATCCCTGAACTACTGTTTTTAACATGGTTGCTAACCAGATCCTTCCCTACCAAGTCCATCAAAATTTCATCTGTTGTTGTAACAGTCATGTAGAACAGACTCTAAGGTTCAGTCACTGGTGTGAGCAAAATAAGTTCTCAGACAGGACAACAATCGGCCACGCCCAATTATCCTTAGCTCCTCTCGACACCAGTGGCAGCAGGCGGTCAGCTTCCATAATTTGCTGACTACACCCAGCACTAGCCACCACTTTTCTGCACCTTGTGACCACCTTGGTGCCATCAGACTGCCTGACCAACATCAAATCTTAGCTGCGTCACAATGCCACCCCAGCCTCTTACTCGGGATAAGCAGGGCAATACACAAATAGTTGAAATTTATCCCCCCCTTAATTTGACAGCATTGGCACAACACTGTACTTCGGTACATGTGACAATAAATCAATCAATCACTCTCCTGGTCAAGTCAGATTACCAGGACGATGGACTGAAATTAGATTTTTATTTACTTGTCCGCACACAATAAAATCCTCCTTCATTCACAAACTAAATGCAGCGCTGCAGTTTTAGTAATTACCTCTGGAGTGCTGCAGGAGCTGTCAGTGCCTTGTATCAGCATCAGGAAAATTACAGTGCAAGCGTATATGATAGCATTGCAAAAGTATAAAATGATCAAACTCAATTATTGTGTCCACAGAATCAAGATAAAAGCATAAAACTAAAATAAATGAGTCTGCAGTATCCAAATGTTCGGCTTTAAAATCTGATTACTCACCATTGATGTCTGATCTTCAAAGGGTCGAGTTATATTTTTCCTGGTTAAAAGTAAACGAGATTTAGAAACGAAAACAATATCAGATTTCCTTCAAAATAATTTTGTTTTTTCTGTTTAAGCTTCCCATAGCTTTTAGTGGTGGACCCAAAAAGGGTTTTGCAATTTATATAACCTGCACTTACACAACACTAATGTGCCAAAACCTTTCACAATGTTTGAAGTGAGCTATTATTAGCACAAATGCAGCATCCTTGCTAAATGGCATGGAATGAACTTCCGGTTAATGTACTTCTTGGCAATACTGTTTATGGTGACCAGGACATAAAGGCAGTGATGGGCAACCTAGGCGAGTGGGTTGCCCTCCTGCATTACAGTGGGCCCAAGATGGACATCAGGCTTGTCCACTCACCATGACCCCATGAATAAAATTAAATACATTTAATACAGGCCGAATATTTAATAATGAGTTATAGAAAATGCTTAATCATTTATATGTGAATAGAATTATCAATTTCAAATGGTAAGGAACAAAATAAATATTTACACTTTGGACACGGGAGGGAGCGCACAGCTCTCTCAGTCAACGTTGTGAGCAATCTGAACACACCTCACTTGCCCTTGCTTTACGTGTGCGTCACTTCGGTCATAGCGGTAGAAAGAAAAACGACGTTGATGGAAATCAGCGGAATGTGGTGGGGTTGCACATGGGCAGCGGTAACAGTCAACAAAATGTGTCTCGGGCCACACTCAGAACCCAGATGGGCCACAGGTTTCTCACCACTGACACAAGGAGAAGAACATCTTCCTGGAGTAGTGCATTGTGGCTTTTTTTCATGTCTTATTTTGGAAGGATGCATCTTTTGACAGTGCAACATTACATCAGGCTTGCAATGCAATGTCATCCTGAATATTTATTTTAAAAATAAATTTAGTGTAGCCAATTCATTCCTTCCAATTAAGGGGCAATTTAGCCTGGTCAATCCACCTAGCATGCACATCTTTTGGGTTGTGGGGGCGAAACCCAGGCAAACACGGGGAGAATGTGCAAACGCCACACAGACAGTGACCCAGAGCCGGAATCGAACCTGGGACCTCGGCGCCGTGAGGCTGAAGGGCTAACCCACTGCGTCACCATGCTGCCCCCGTCATCCTGAATATTACCTCAAGCTTTTGTTACATACTTCTAGTCTGCAAGCTTCTGTCCTCAAGCCAACTGAGCCAAGGTGACAAAAGCTGGCACCAGAAATTAGTATTTCAGCAAACTTCAGAATTTAACCCACATGTATTCCAATCTGAACTCTCAGGTTACCTCGCAATTAAAAATGCTTAGAAATCAATTCCAAATGCAATTATAGTGTCGTAAATTTTTAATCCCCCACGTTTTTCAGCTTAAATGCAATTGGTTAGTTTCCTCCCCTCTCCCTAACCCCAACCAAATCCGCACGGATCAGCTCGGACCATTCTAGTCCCGTATGGGGCCACACCACTGACTGTGTTCAGCTATTTAGCCATTGGGGTAAAGAGAGATCCCTTAATTTAAAAAAACAGATCTTCTATTTGAAATCACAAGCTTTCGGAGCGCAGCTACTCCATCAGGTGAAGTGACTTCCACCCCAGTCTAGCGCCGGCATTTCCACATCATGATTAATTAGCATAAATTTGATTGGGCAGAGTATGTGACAGACAGAAACAAAAGCAAGGTTACATGACAAGAACTTAATTTTGCTCTTCCGAAGTTGTCCAGCTTCAAAGACATAGGTTAAAAGAAAATTACTTCCTCAACCGTGATTTCCCACCTACAGTTGTTGTCAGGGCCTTCAACAGCGTGCGGTCCATCTCCCGCGCCACTACCCTCCCTCACTCCCAGAACAAGGATAGAGTCCTCCTCGTTCTCATAGTTCATCCCACCAGCCTCCGTATCCTCTGCCATTTTTGCCAACTCCAGCGTGATGCCACCACCAAACACATCTTCCCTTCATTCTGCACTGTAAATTCTATGATTCCCCCGGTCAGCATTCCGCAGAGATTGTTCCGTCCGAGAAGATCTAGTCCACTCTTCCACCATACCCAACACCTCTCCCATCACCCATTGCAATCGCAGAAGGTGTAACACTTGCCCCTTTACCTCTTCCATGCTTAACATCCCAGGCCCCAAACTCTCATTCCAGGTTAAGCAGCGTTTCACTTGCATCTCTTCCAATTTGGTCTATTTGATTCGCTGCTCCCAATGTGGTCTCCTCTATATCGGAGAGACCAAACTCAGACTGGGTGATCGCTTTGCTGCGCACCTTCGGTTTGTGCGCATTCAGGACCCTGACCTTGCCGTTGCTTGCCATTTTAACAAAAGACCCTGCCCCCATATATGTCCTTGGCCTGCTGCAATGTTCCAGTGAAGCTCAACGCAAACTGGAGGAACAGCATCTCATCTTCTGGTTAGACACACTTCAGCCTTCCGGTCTCAACATCGAATTCAACAACTTCAGATGATTAGCTCTAGCCCACCTCGACCCCTTTGCTTTCATTCCATTTCAATTTATCTGTCTTTTACCATTTTGTTCTTTCTCATCTCTTTATATATATTTCCCTCCTCTCTTATCCCCCCATTCCTTACCTTTTCTCCCCCCTACCCCTCTCTCCCACCCATATCTCCACCCCCCCCAATCTACATCTGTCACAGTTTACCCTGTGATTTTAGTTTCTCTGCAGTTTGGCCTTTCACACCGTTTCTTCTCTCTGGAGACTGCCATTAGCACTCGTTTCCCTTGGTTTCTGTGGCTATTGGAACTCTGTTCCCTTGTTTTCTGTGGCTGTGACTCATCTTTCATTCCCTCACAACACAGTATAAACATTTCCCATTTTCTCTTGTCTTTTCGCTTTGACAAAGGGTCATCTGGACTCGAAACGTTCGCTCTTTTCTCTTCGTACATATGCTGCCAGACCTGCTAAGACTTTCCAGCATTTTCTCTTTTGGTCAAAGACATGGGTGGTTGTTTTTGACCGGCACAGACACAATGGGCTGAAGGGCCTATTCTGTGCTGTAGACCTCTTTGACGTAAGTCATATTGGACTTGAAACGTTAATTCCGTTTCTCTCTATGTTTCCAGAATTTTCTCTTTTTCTTTCAGATTTCCAACATCTGCAGTATTTTGCTTTGTCTCTAATTTGGATCCCGATCAGTGTAGAGTTGGCCAATGCAAACATGGACTGAGACAACAATATAGATCTCGGAGTTCCTGAGTAAATTCTCAACAGCAAAGTCTATTCATGTTTGCCATTCAGTGGCAGAGGTTAGCACTGTTGCCTCACAGCGCCAGAGGCCCGGACTCAATTCCAGCCTTGGGTGACTGTCTGCCTGGGTTTCCTCCGGGTGCCCTGGTTTCCTCCCACAGTCCAAAGAAGTACAGGTTAGGTGGGGTTACGGGAATAGGGCAAGGGAGTGGGCTCAGGTAGAGTGCTCTTCCAGAGGGTCAGTGCAGACCAGATGAGCCGAATGGCCTCCTTCTGCACTGCAAGAATTCTATGGTTCTAAAGCACACTAGCGAATGTTGCTCAAAGACAGGATCTACCCACAGTTGAATACGGTGGCACAGTGGTTAGCACTACTGCCTCACAGCATCGGGGGGCCTGGATTCACTTCCGGCCTTGGGTGACTGTCTGTGTGGAATTTGCATTTTCTACCTCTGTCTGCGTGGGTTTCCTCCCACAGTCCAAAAGATGTGCTGTTAGTGGACAGACTATGTTAAATTGCCCCTTAAGTGTCCAATAGGTTAGGTGGGATTCCTGGGTGATAGGAGGCATGGGCTTAAGTAGGATGCTCTTTCCAAGGGCCTGTGCAGACTCGAAGGGCCTGTAAATTCTATGATCCTATGCAAGAATAACTTGCCTAGGCTCAACACAGGATACTGCAAAACATGGAAATGCATCAGCCCATTAACAGCCCATTCCCGTACCAGCCTCCCCAAACAGGCGCCGGAATGTGGCGACTAGGGGCTTTTCACAGTAACTTCATTTGAAGCCTACTTGTGACAATAAGCGATTTTCATTTCATTTTCATTTCATTTCATTTTCAATACTTACTTCTTATATAGAACTACATTTGGTTTCTTTAGCGAATACTGCAAAACAAAGAACAGAAAGGATATAAATTCTGAAACTGTTCACTACAGCATATAAAACCACCAACTATTCAATTTAAAGCTCTTGTCGCCTGAATCACTGGACATTCTTGTCATGTTCGGCCTGATATCAAATTCCCATTCAGCATAAAGTGGTCCAGGTCAACAGTGCTAACGAGGAGACAAATTCAAATGACAAAAACCGCAGCAGAAAATTGGGTCCAAAAACCTCCAAGTTCAGGAATCGCTCTATTCAGTAAACATCAAGAATTCTAGTTAAACAGAATAAAAGACGGTAATAGCCCAGTGACGTATTTTCCTACACAGTAAAAAAAAAAGACCAAAACTAGATGTCAGACTATCTTCAGCCACTCTCATGAACTAAACATGTGGTTAAACTGCAATATTAGTGCCTATTCTGCCTAGAGAATCACACACACAGCAGGAAATAGCAAATTCCCTCTTTCTCAACTTAAATTGCGGGGATGGCAGTGGCAATAGTGATTCACAGATTCAGAGTCCAGGCTCTGTGGGCATGGGTCAAATCCTACCACGGCATCTGGTGGAATTAGAATGCAGTCTGACACTGTGACCATTGAAACGATCATTGACGGTACAAACCTGCCTGGTTCCTTCAGGAAGGAAATCTGCCATCCTTACCAGGTCCGACCCACATGACTTCAGGTTCACAGCAATGTGGTATGACTCTGACCAAGGGCATTAGGGACGGGCAACAAATGTTTTGACAGCAATGCCAACATCCCATGAACGAATAAAGACTGAAATTTGCAATGAGTAAAACACAGTCATGGCAACTCTGAGAAACAGATTACAAACTGGCTTAGAATGATAGAATAAAATTCTCCTTTGTCCTTTCAACTCATTCTCCTGCACAGCTGAGTGGAGTTTACCTCCCCCCCGCCCCCCCCCCTTCCCCGCCCCTCTCAAACACAATCCGTAACAGATTGCTGGAGGAGGAAATGTATTTGCTCAGCACGAATATTTTGGGGTTGGATTGTTAAGTGGCAGAGTATAGTGGAAGGAGTCTTACCAGCAGCACTCAGTGCGGGAACTGGGTGGACAACTCAATTCTCCAACACTATCAGCCCTGGTCTCACCGTGGCAAACCAATGGTAAATAATATAGATATATGCATTACTAAACTCACAATATCTCGGAGAGCCCGAGTCACTGTTTCACTGGTATTTCCTCCCTTGATGAGCAGGGCATTCTTAGTGTTCTCAATGACCTTGGCATCTCTCTTCTCAAGAAACCGTTTTGCCCGTTTTGTCTTGGGCTTGCTATGGTCGAGGAGCGGAAACAAAACAAGAAAATATTAGCATCACAATGGCAGAAATATTAAAAGAGTTATGGATACAAATCCTCAGTACATCATAAAGATTATATTTTTCATCCTCCTTAAATCTCTCTCCGCCCCCACTCCCCCCAACCCGGGTCTCTCTCTTCCCCCCACCCCCCCCCCCCCAAACCTGGGTCTCTCTCTCCCCCCCCCCCCCCCAAACCTGGGTCTCTTCTCCCCCCCCCGAACCTGGGTCTCTTCTCCCCCCCCCCCAAACCTGGGTCTCTTCTCCCCCCCCCCAAACCTGGGTCTCTTCTCCCCCCCCCAAAACCTGGGTCTCTTCTCCCCCCCCCAAACCTGGGTCTCTTCTCCCCCCCCCCCAACCCGGGTCTCTCTCTTCCCCCCCCCCCACAAAACCCGGGTCTCTCTCTCTTCCCCCAACCCGGGTCCCGCCCCCCAACCCAAGCCCGGGTCTCTCCCCCCCCACCCGGGTCTCTCTACCCCCGCAACCCGGATCTCCCCCCCCCCCCACAACCAGGATTTCTCTCCCCCCCCCCCCCCCCGCCCCCCCCAAGAGTCTCACTCTCTCCCCATCCCCCCCTCAAGACTCTCACTCTCTCCCCCCCCACCCCCCCAAGACTCTCACTCTCTCCCCCCCACCCCCTGGACTCTCTCGCTCCCCCTCGGGACTCTCTCGCTCCCCCCCCCCTCCCCCGGGGACTCTCTCGCTCCCCCCACCCACCCCCGGGACACTCTCTCTCTCTCCGCCCCCCCCCCCCCCCCCTCCAGGACACACTCTTCCCCCCCCCCCCCAGACTCTCACACTCCACCCCCCCCCCCAAGACTCTCACACTCCCCCCCCCCCCCCCCGACACTCACTCCCCCCCAGACTCTCACTCTTCCCCCCCCCCCCCGCCCCCCCCCCCCCCAGGCTCCCACTCTCTCTCCCGCCCCCCCCGACTCTCTGTCACACCCCCTCCCCCCGGGACTCTTCTCCCCCCCACCCCCCCGGGACTCTCTCACTCCCCCCCGGGACTCTCTCGCTCCCCCCCTCTCCCCCTGGGACTCTCTCGATCCCCCCCTCCCCCCGGGACTCTCTCCCCTCCACACCACCCCCCCCCCCCCTACGGGACTCCCCTCTATCCCCCCCCCCCCCCCCCCCCCACCGGGGCTCTCTCGCTCCGCTGCCCCCTCCCCCCGGGACTCTCTCGCTCCGCCCCACCCCTCCCCCCGGGACTCTCTCGCTCCGCCCCCCTCCCCCCAGGACTCTCTCGCTCCGCCCCCCCCTCCCCCCGGGGCTCTCTCGCTCCGCCGCCCCCCCCTCCCCCCGGGACTCTCTCGCTCCGCCTCCCCCCGGGACTCTCTCGCTCCGCCCCCCCTCCCCCCGGGACTCTCTCGCTCCGCCCCACCCCTCCCCCCGGGACTCTCTCGCTCCGCCCCACCCCTCCCCCCGGGACTCTCTCGCTCCGCCCCCCCCTCCCCCCGGGACTCTCTCGCTCCACCTCCCCCCGCAACTCTCTCGCTCCGCCTCCCCCCGGGACTCTCACTCTCCACCCCCCCCCAGACTCTCACACTCCCCCCCCCACTCCCCCAGACACTCACTCCCCCCCCAGACTCTCACTCTTCCCCCCGCCCCCCCCCCCCCCAGGCTCCCACTCTCTCTCCCGCCCCCCCGACTCTCTGTCTCACCCCCTCCCCCCCGGGGACTCTTCTCCCCCCCCACCCCCCAGGACTCTCTCGCTCCCCCCCTCTCCCCCCGGGACTCTCTAGATCCCCCCCTCCCCCCGGGACTCTCTCCCCTCCACACCACCCCCCCCCCCCCCCCCCCACAGGACTCCTCTCTATCTCCCCTCCCCCCGGGGCTCTCTCGCTCCGCTCCCCCCTCCCCCCGGGACTCTCTCGCTCCGCCCCACCCCTCCCCCCGGGACTCTCTCGCTCCGCCCCCCCTCCCCCCGAGACTCTCTCGCTCCGCCCCACCCCTCCCCCCGGGACTCTCTCGCTCCGCCCCCCCCCCTCCCCCCGGGACTCTCTCGCTCCGCTCCCCCCTCCCCCCGGGACTCTCTCGCTCCGCCCCCCCCCTCCCCCCGGGGCTCTCTCGCTCCGCTCCCCCCTTCCCCCGGGACTCTCTCGCTCCGCCCCCCCCTCCCCCCGGGGCTCTCTCGCTCCGCCCCACCCCTCCCGCCGGGACTCTATCGCTCCGCCCCCCCTCCCCCCGGGACTCTCTCGCTCCGCCTCCCCCCCGCGACTCTCTCGCTCCGCCTTCCCCCGGGACTCTCTCGCTTCCCCCCCCCCCCACCAGGACTCTCTCGCTCCCCACCCCTCACACGCCCCCCCGGGACTCTCCCCCAGCCACCCCCCCCAACCCAGGGGACTCTCCCACCCCCACGGACTCTCTCTCTTCCCACCCCCCCGCCAGACTCTCACACTCCCCCCTCCCCCCCCAGTCTATCAAACTCTCTCCCCCCCCTCCCCCCAGACACTCACTCCCCCCTCCCCCCGGGACTCTCTCTCTCCCCATCCTCCCGCCAGACTCTCACACCCCCCCTCCCCCCCAGACTCTCACACTCCACCCCCCCTCCCCCCCAGACTCTCACACTCCACCCACCCTCCCCCCCAGACTCTCACACCCCCCCTCCCCCTCAGACTCTCACTCTCCCCCCCCCACAGACTCTCACTCCCTCCCCCCCCGCCAGACTCTCACGCCCCCCCCCCCCCCCCCCCCAAGACTCTCACTCTCTCTTCCCCCCCCCCCCCCAGGACTCTTCTCCCCCCCACCCCACCCCGGGTCTCCCTATCCCCCCCAAACCCGGGACTCTTTCCCCACCCCCGGGACTCTCTCGCTCCCCCGCTCCCCCCCCAGGGCTCTCTCGCTCCGCTCCCCCCCTCCCCCTGGGACTCTCTCGCTCCGCCCCGCCCCTCCCCCCGGGACTCTCGATCTGCCCCCCCCCCCAACCCAGGTCTCTCTCTCTCCCCCCCCCCCCAAACCCGGGTCTCTCTATCCACCCCCAAACCCGGGAATCCCCCCCCCCCACCCGGGGACCCTCTCTTCACCCTGGACGCTCTCCACTCCTCCCCCCGCGGACTCTTTTCCCCCGGGACCGACCCCCCTCCCGGGACTCTTCCCCCTCACCCCCCCACCCCCGGGACTCTCGCCCCCCCCCCCATCCCTGGGACTCTCTCGCTACCCACCCCCCCCCAGGACTCTCTCGCAACCCGCTCTCTCCCAATCTTCCACCCCCCCCCCCAGACTCTCACTCTCCCCCCCCCCCCCCCGACTCTCACACTTCTCCCCCCCTCCCCCCAAGACACTCACTCCAACCCCCCCAGACTCTCACTCTCTCCACCCCCACCCCACCGGGGCTCTCTCGCTCCGCTCCCCCCTCCCCCCCGGGACTCTCTCGCTCCCCCCCCCCTCGGGACTCTATCGCTCCGACCTCCCCCCCCCCCCCCCCCCGGAACTCTCTCACTCTGCCCCCCGGGACTCTCTCGCCCCCCCTCCCCCCGGGACTCTCTCGCTCCCCCCCTACCCCCGAGACTCTCTCGCTACGCCACCCCCCCTCCCTCGGGATACTCTCGCCCCCCCCCCCCATTCCCCCGGGACTCTCTCGCTCCCCCCCTACCCCCGGGACTCTGTCGCTCGCCCCCCCCGACTCTCTTCCCCCCTCACCCCCAGACTCTCTCCCCCCCAAACCCCCCAGACTCTCTCTCTCCCCCACTACCGCCCAGACTCTCTCTCTCCCCCCTACCCCCCAGACTCTCTCTCCCCCTACCCCCCAGAGTCTCTACACCCCCCCACCCGCCAGACTCTCTCACCCCCTCCCCCCAGACTCTCCCCCCCCCCAGCCCCCAGACTCTCTCTCTCCCCCCCCAGCCCCCAGACTCTCTCTCTCCCCCCCCAGCCCCCAGACTCTCTCCCCCCACCCTCAGACTCTCTCCCCCCTCAACCCCCCAGAATGTCTCTCCCCCCCCCCCCAACCCCCCAGACTCTCTCACCCGCCTACCCCCAGACTCTCTCTCCCCCCTACCCCCCAGACTCTCTTCCCCCCCTACCCCCCAGACTCTCTTCCCCCCCACCCCCCAGACTCTCTCCCCCCCCCCACCCCCCAGACTCTCTCCCCCCCCCACCCAAGTCTCTACACCCACCTACCCCCCAAACTCTCTCTCTCCCCCTACCCCCCAGACTCTCTCCTCCCCCCCCACTCCCCAGTCTCTCTCCTCTTCCCCCCCCGCCCCGGGTACTTTCTCTCCGCCCGCCCCCCCCGGGACTCTCTCGCTCCCCCACCCCCCACCCCCCAGGACTCTCTCGCAACCCCCTCTCTCCCCCCGGGACTCTCTCTCTCTCTCTCACCCCCAACACCCCAGACTCTCTCTCTCCCCCCCTACCCCCCGGACTCTCTCTCCCCCCCTACCCCCCGGACCCTCTCTCTCTCCCCCCCTACCCCCCAGACTCTCTCTCCGCTACCCCAGACTCTCTCTCCCCCCCAACCCTCAGACTCTCTCCCCCCCATCCCCCAGACTCTCTTCCCCCGCCCCCCCAGACTCTCCCCCCCCCCACCCCCCAGTCTCTCTCCTCTCCCCCTCCCCCCGCCCCCCAGGGACGCTTTCTCTCCGCCCCCCCCCCCGGGACTCTCTCTCCCCCCCCCTCGCCCCAGACTCTCTCTCTCTCTCTCCCCCCCCCCACCACCGGGAATCTCGATCCCCCCTCCCCCCGGGACTCTCTCGCTCCGCCCTCCCCTCCCACCCGGGACTCTGCCGCTCCGCCCGCCCCCCTCCCCCCGAGACTCTCTCGCTACCCCACCCCCCCTCCCTCGGGATACTCTCGCTCCCCCCCCCATTCCCCCGGGACTCTCTCGCTCCCCCCCCTACCCCCGGGACTCTGTCGCTCGCCCCCCCCGACTCTCTTCCCCCCTCACCCACAGACTCTCTCCCCCCCAACCCCCCAGACTCTCTCTCTCCCTCACTACCGCCCAGACTCTCTCTCTCCCCCTACCCCCCAGACTCTCTCTCCCCCCTACCCCCCAGAGTCTCTACATCCCCCCACTCGCCAGACTCTCTCACCCCCTCCAACCAGACTCTCCCACCCCCCCAGCCCCCAGACTCTCTCTCTCCCCCCCCAGCCCCCAGACTCTCTCCCCCCACCCTCAGACTCTCTCCCCCCTCAACCCCCCAGAATGTCTCTCCCCCCCCCAACCCCCCCACCCGCCTACCCCCAGACTCTCTCTCCCCCCTACCCCCCAGACTCTCTTCCCCCCCACCCCCCAGACTCTCTCCCCCCCCACCCCCCAGACTCTCTCCCCCCCCACCCCCCAGACTCTCTCCCCCCCACCCAAGTCTCTACCCCCACCTACCCCCCAGACTCTCTCCTCCCCCCCCCCCCCCCCACTCCCCAGTCTCTCTCCTCTTCCCCCCCCGCCCCGGGTACTTTCTCTCCGCCCGCCCCCCCGGGACTCTCTCGCTCCCCCACCCCCCCCACCCCCCAGGACTCTCTCGCAACCCCCTCTCTCCCCCCGGGACTCTCTCTCTCTCACCCCCAACACCCCAGACTCTCTCTCTCCCCCCCTACCCCCCGGACTCTCTCTCCCCCCCTACCCCCCGGACTCTCTCTCGCCCCCCCTACCCCCCAGACTCTCTCTCCGCTACCCCCAGACTCTCTCCCCCCCCAACCCTCAGACTCTCTCCCCCCCATCCCCCAGACTCTCTTCCCCCGCCCCCCCAGACTCTCTTCCCCCGCCCCCCCAGACTCTCCCCCCACCATCCCGCAGACTCTCTCTCTCCCACCCCCCCCCAGACTCTCTCCCCCCACCCCCCAGACTCTCGCTTCCCCCTCCCACCCCCCAGACTCTCTTCCCCCCCCCCCCCCCACACCCCCCAGTCTCTCTCCTCTCCCTCTACCCCCCCCCCCCCCCCCCGGGACTCTCTCGCTCCCCCCCACCTCCCCCAGGGACTCTCCGCTCCCCCCCTCCCCCCGGGACACTCTCGCTCCCCCCCCCCCCCTCCGCCAGGGACTCTCTCGCTCCCCCCCTCCCCGGGACTCTGTCGCTCCCCCCCCTCCCCCCAGACTCTCTCTCTCCCCCCCTACCCCCCGGACTCTCTCTCTCGCCCCCTACCCACCAGACTCTCTCCCCGCTACCCCCCAGACTCTCTCTCCCCCCCACCCCCCAGACTCTCTCCCCCCCCCATCCCCCAGACTCTCTTCCCCCGCCCCCCCAGGCTCTCCCCCACCATCCCGCAGACTCTCTCTCCCCCCCCCCCCCCCCCAAGACTCTCTCCCCCCACCACCCAGACTCTCTTCTCCCCCCCCCACACCCCCCAATCTCTCTCCTCTTTCCCCCCCCCCCCCCCCCGGGACTCTCGCGCTCCCCCCCACCTCCCCCCGGGACTCTCTTGCTCCCCCCCCCTCAACCCGGGACTCTCTCGCTCCCCCCTTCCCCCCGGGACACTCTCGCCCCCCCCCCCCCCCTCCGCCAGGGACTCTGTCGCTCCCCCCCTCACCGGGACTCTATCGCTCCCCCCCTCCCCCCAGACTCTCTCTCCCCCCCTACCCACAGACTCTCTCCCCCTACCCCCCAGACTCTCTCCCCCCCCATCCCCCAGACTCTCCCTCCCGCCCTACCCCCAGACTCTCTCTTCATCCCTACCCCCCAGACTCTACCTCTCTCCCTCTACCCCCGAGACTCTCTCGCTACCCCACCCCCCCCCTCCCCCGGGACACTCTCGCTCCCCCCCATCCCCCCAGACTCTCACCCCCCTACCCCCCAGACTCTCTCTCTCCCCCCCTACCCCCCAGACTCTCTCCCCACCACCCCCCAGACTCTCTCTCACCCCCACCCCCCACTCTCTCTCTCACCCCCACCCCCACTCTCTCCCCCCCACCCCTCCCCAGTCTCTCTCCTCTTCCCACCCCCCCCCCCCCCCCCCCCGCCCTGGGTACTTTCTCTCCGCCCGCCCCCCCCGGGACTCTCTCGCCCCCCCCCCACCCCCCAGGACTCTCTCGCAACCCCCTCTCTCCCCCGGGACTCTCTCTCACCCCCTACACCCCAGACTCTCTCTCTCCCCCCCTACCCCCCGGACTCTCTCTCTCCCCCCCTACCCCCCGGACTCTCTCTCTCGCCCCCTACCCACCAGACTCTCTCCCCGCTACCCCCCAGACTCTCTCTCCCCCCCACCCCCCAGACTCTCTCCCCCCCCCATCCCCCAGACTCTCTTCCCCCGCCCCCCCAGGCTCTCTTCCCCCGCCCCCCCAGGCTCTCCCCCCACCATCCCGCAGACTCTCTCTCCCCCCCCCCCCCCCCCAAGACTCTCTCCCCCCACCACCCAGACTCTCTTCTCCCCCCCCCCCCACACCCCCCAATCTCTCTCCTCTTCCCCCCCCCCCCCGGGACTCTCTCGCTCCCCCCCACCTCCCCCCGGGACTCTCGCGCTCCCCCCCCCCTCAACCCGGGACTCTCTCGCTCCCCCCTTCCCCCCGGGACTCTCTCGTTCACCCCCCCTCCCCCAGGGAATCTCTCGCTCCCCCCTCCCCCGGGACTCTCTCGCTCCCCCCCCCTCCCCCCGGGACTCTCACGCTCCCCCCCCTCCGCCAGGGACTCTCTCGCTCCCCCCCTCCCCGGGACTCTGTCGCTCCCCCCCTCCTCCCAGACTCTCTCTCTCCCCCCCTACCCCAAGACTCTCTCCCCCTACCCCCCAGACTCTCTCCACCCCCTACCCCCCAGACTCTCTCCCCCCCCCATCCCCCAGACTCTCCCTCCCGCCTTACCCCCAGACTCTCTCTTCACCCCTACCCCCCAGACTCTCTCCTCCCCCCCCCCACCCCCCAGTCTCTCTCCTCTTTCCCCCCCCCCCTCCCCCGGGGACTTTCTCTCTCCGCGCCCCCCTCGGGACTCTCTCGCTCCCACCCCCCCACCCTCCGGGACTCTCTCGCAACCCCCTCTCTCCCCACGGGACTCTCTCTCTCACCCCCTACACACCAGACTCTCTCTCCGCCCCCCCATACCACCCAAACTCTCTCTCCCTCCCTACCCACCAAACTCTCTCCCCCCTACCCCCCAGACTCTCTCTCTCTCCACCTACCCCCCAGACTCTCTCTCCCCCATACCACCCAGACTCTCCCTCGCCCCATACCCCCCAGACACACTCTCTCTCCCCCCCGCCCCCTTCCACCCGGGAATCTCTCGCTTCCCCCCCCATCCCCCGCGACTCTCTCGCCCCCCACCCCACCTCCCGGGACTCTCTCGCTCCCGCCCCCTCCAGGGACTCTCTCGCTCCCCCCCCCTCCCCCCCAGACTCTCTCTCCCCCCTACCCCCCAGACTTTCTCGCTCCCGCCCCCTCCCCCTGGGACTCTCTCGCCCCGCCCCCCCGGCACTCTCTCGCTCCCCCCCCTCCCCCCAGACTCTCTCTCTCCACCCCCTACCGCCCAGACCCCATCGACTCTCTCTCCGCCCCCCCCCACCCCCCTCCCCCCGGGACTCTCTCGCCCCCCCCCTCCCCCCAGACTCTCTCTCGCCCCCCCCCCCCTACCCCCCAGACTTTCTCACTCCCTCCCCTCCCCCTGGGACTCTCTCGCACCCCCCCCCCGGCACTCTCTCGCTCCCCCCCTCCCCCAGACTCTCTCTCTCCACCCCCTACCGCCCAGACCCCATCGACTTTCTCTCCGCCCCCCCCACCCCCCGGACACTCTCTTGCCCCCCCTCGCCCCAGACTCACTCTCTCTCCCCCCTACCCCCCAGACTCTCTCTCTCTCTTACCCCCCACCACCGGGAATCTCGCCCCCCCCCTCCCCCCCGGGACTCTCTCGCTCCCGCCCCCCCCCTCCCCCCAGACTCTCTCTCTCCCCCCCCTACCCCCCAGACTTTCTCGCTCCCCCCCTCCCCCTGGGGCTCTCTCGCCCCGCCCCCCCCCCCCCCCCCGGCACTCTCTCGCTCCCCCCTCCCCCCCAGACTCTCTCTCTCCACCCCCTACCCCCCAGACCCCATCGACTCTCTCTCCGCCCCTCCACCCCCAGGACTCTCTCTTCCCCCCCTCGCCCCAGACTCCCTCTCTCCCCCCCTACCCCCAGACTCTCTCTCTCTCTTCCCCCCCACCACCGGGAATCTCGCTCCCCCCTCCCCCCAGGACTCTTTCGCTCCGCCCTCCCCTCCACCCCGGGGACTCTACCGCTCCGCCCGCCCCCCCCCTCCTCCCCGAGGCTCTCTCGCTACCCCCCCCCTCCCCCGGGACACTCTCGCTACCCCCCCATCCCCCGGGGACTCTCTCGCTCCCCCCCGCCCAGACTCTCTCTCTCTCTCTCCCCCTATCCCCCAGACTCTCTCTCTCCCCGACACCCCAGACTCACCCCCACCCCCCAGACTCTCCCCCCCCCACCCACCAGAGTCTCTACCCCCCCCACCCCCCAGACACTCTCCCCCCCACCCCCCAGACTCTCTCCCCCCCAACCCCCCAGACTCTCTCCCCCCCCAACCCCCCAGACTCTCTCCCCCCCAACCCCCCAGACTCTCTCTCCCCCCCCACCCAAGTCTCTACCGCACCCTACCCCCCAGACTGCCTCCTCCCCCCACCCCCCAGTCTCTCCCCCCCGCCCCCCGGGGACTTTCTCCGCCCCCCCCCCGGGACTCTCTCGCTTCCCCCCCTCCCCCGGGACTCTCTCGCAACCCCCTCTCCCCCCCCCCCCCCCCACCGGGACTCTCTCTCTCCCCCACTACACCCGAGACTCTCTCTCTCCCCCCCTACCCACCAGACTCTCTCCCCCCTACCCCCCCAGACTCTCTCTCTCCCCCACACCCCCCAGACACTCCCCCCACCACCCCCCAGACTCTCCCCCCACCACCCCCCAGACTCTCCCCCCACCACCCCCCAGACTCTCTCTCACCCCCCTACACTCCAGACTCTCTCTCTACCCCCGACCCCCCAGACTCTCTCTCTCCCGCCCTACCCCCCAGACTCTCTCGCTCCGCCCTCCCCTCCCCCCCGGGACTCTGCCGCCCCCCCTCCCCCGGGACACTCTCGCTCCCCCCCCCATCCCCCCGGGACTCTCTTGTTAACCCCCCTCCACCCGGGACACTCTCGCTCCCCCCTCCCCCCGGGACTCTGTCGCTCGCCCCCCCCCCCCGACTCTCTTCCCCCCCCCCACACCCAGACTCTCTCCCCCCCCAACCCCCCAGACTCTCTCTCTCTCCCCCCTACCCCCCAGACTCTCTCTCTCCCCCCTACCCCCCAGACTCACTCCCCCCTACCCCCCCAGACTCTCTCACCCCCCCTACCCCCCAGACTCTCTCCCCCTCCACCCACCAGAGTCTCCACCCCCCCCACCCTCCAGACTCTCTCTCCCCCACCCCCCAGACTCTCCCCCCCACCCCCTAGACTCTCTCCCCCCCCAACCCCCCAGACTCTCTCCCCCCCAACCCCCCAGACTCTCTCCCCCCCAACCCCCCAGACTCTCTCCCCCCCACCCCCCACTCTCTCTCACCCCCACCCCCCAGACTTTCTCCCCCCCCACCCCGCAGACTCTCTCCCCCCCCCCACCCCCCAAACTCTCTCTCCCCCCCTACCCCCCAGACTCTCTCTCTCCCCCCTACCCCCCAGACTCTCTCCTCCCCCCCCCCCCCACCCCCCAGTCTCTCTCCTCTCCCCCCCCCCCCTCCCCTCCCGGGGACTTTCTCTCTCCGCCCCCCCTCGGGGCTCTCTCGCTCCCACCCCCCCACCCTCCGGGACTCTCTCGCAACCCCCTCTCTCCCCACGGGACTCTCTCTCTCCCCCCCTACCCACCAGACTCTCTCCCCCCTACCCCCAGACTCTCTCTCTCCCCCCCACCCCCCAGACTCTCTCTCCCCCCTACCCCCCAGACTCTCTCTCTCCCCCCTACCCCCCAGACTCTCTCTCTCCCCCCTACCCCCCAGACTCTCTCTCTCCCCCCTACCCCCCAGACTCTCTCCCCCCTACCCCCCCAGACTCTCTCACCCCCCCTACCCCCAGACTCTCTCCCCCTCCACCCACCAGAGTCTCTACCCCCCCACCCCCCAGACTCTCTCTCCCCCACCCCCCAGACTCTACCCCCCCACCCCCCAGACTCTCTCCCCCCCCAACCCCCCAGACTCTCTCTCCCCCTACCCCCCAGACTCTCTCTCACCCCCACCCCCCAGACTTTCTCTCACCCCCACCCCCCAGACTTTCTCCCCCCCCACCCAAGTCTCTAACCCCCCTACCCCCCAAACTCTCTCTCCCCCTACCCCCCAGACCCTCTCTCCCCCCTACCCCCCCAGACTCTCTCTCTCCCCCCTACCCCCCAGACTCTCTCCTCCCCCCCCCCCACTCCCCAGTCTCTCTCCTCTCCCCCCCCCCCCCCCCAGGGACTTTCTCTCTCCGCCCCCCCCCTCGGGGCTCTCTCGCTCCCACCCCCCCACCCTCCGGGACCCTCTCGCAACCCCCTCTCTCCCCACGGGACTCTCTCTCTCACCCCCTACACCCCAGACTCTCTCTCCGCCCCCCCATACCCCCCAAACTCTCTCCCCCCCTACCCACCAGACTCTCTCCCCCCTACCCACCAGACTCTCTCTCTCCCCCCCACCCCCCAGACTCTCTCACCCCCCACCCCCCAGACTCTCTCCCCCCACACCCCAGACTCTCTTCCCCCCCCCAGACTCTCCCCCACCATCCCCCAGACTCTCTCTTCCCCCCCCCCCCCAGACTCTCTCCCCCTGCCCCCGGGACTCTCTCGCTCCCCCCCCACCTCCCCCCGGGACTCTCTCGCACCCCCCCTCCACCTGGGACTCTCTCGCTCCCCCCCTTCCCCCCGGGACTCTCTCGTTCCCCCCTCCCCCCCGGGGCTCTCTCGCTCCCTCCCTTCCCCCTGGGACTCTCTCGCTTCCCCCCCCTTCCCCCCGGGACTCTCTCGCTTCCCCCCCCTCCACCAGGGACTCTCTCGCTCCCCCCCCTCCGCCAGGGACTCTCTCGTTTCCCCCCCCCCCCCGGGACTCTGTCGCTCCCCCCCTCCCCCAGACTCTCTCTCTCCCCCCTACCCCCAGACTCTCCCCCCTACCCCCTCCCCCCAGACTCTCCTCACCCCCTAGCCCCCAGATTCTCTCCCATCCCCACCCCCCGACTCTCTCTCCCGCCCTAGCCCCAGACTCTCTCTGCACCCCTACGCCCAGACTCTCTCTCTCTCTCCCTCTACCCCCCAGACTCTCTCTCCCCCCCCTACCCCCCAGACTCTCTCTCTCTCTCCCCCTACCCCCCAGACTCTCTCTCCCCCATACCACCCAGACTCCCCCTCGCCCCATACCCCCCAGACTCTCTCTCTCTCTCCCCCCCGCCCCCTTCCACCCGGGAATCTCTCGCTCCCCCCCCCCCGGGACTCTCTCGCTCCCGCACCCTCCAGGACTCTCTCGCTCCCCCCGCTCCCCCCAGACACTCTCTCTCCCCCTCTACCCCCCAGACTTTCTCGCTCCCCCCCCCTACCCCCCAGACCCCATCGACTCTCTCTCCCCCCCCCCCCCCCCACCCCCCCCAGACTCTCTCTCTCTCTTCCCCCCCACCACCGGGAATCTAGCCACCCCTCCCCCGGGACTCTCTCGCTCCCCCCCCCCTCCCCCCAGACTCTCTCTCTCCCCCCCCCCCTACCACCCCCAGACTTTCTCGCTCCCTCCCCTCCCCCTGGGACTCTCTCGCCTCGCCCCCCCCCCCACAGCACTCTCTCGCTCCCCCCTCCCCCCAGACTCTCTCTCTCCACCCCCTACCCCCCGACCCCATCGACTCTCTCTCCGCCCCCCCACGACTCTCTCTTCCCCCCCCCCTCGCCCTAGACTCTCTCTCTCTCCCCCCTACCCCCTAGACTCTCTCTCTCTCTTCCCCCCCCCACCACCGGGAATCTCGCCCCCCCCCTCCCCCCGGGACTCTCTCGCTCCCCCCCCTCCCCCCCAGACTCTATCGCTCCCCCCCCTACCCCCCCCCCAGACTTTCTCGCTCCCTCCCCTCCCCCTGGGACTCTCTCGCCTCGCCCCCCCCCCCCACAGTACTCTCTCGCTCCCCCCTCCCCCCAGACTCTCTCTCTCCACCCCCTACCCCCCAGACCCCATCGACTCTCTCTCCGCCCCCCCCCCCACCCCCAGGACTCTCTCTTCCCCCCTCGCCCTAGACTCTCTCTCTCTCTCTCCCCCCCCACCCAAGTCTCTACCGCACCCTACCCCCCAGACTGTCTCCTCCCCCCACCCCCCAGTCTCCCCCCCCGCCCCCCGGGGACTTTCTCCCCCCCCCCCCCCCGAGACTCTCTCGCTCCCCCCCTCCCCCGGGACTCTCTCGCAACCCCCTCTCCCCCCCCCCACCGGGACTCTCTCTCTCCCCCACTACACCCGAGACTCTCTCTCTCCCCCCCCACCCCCCAGTCTCTCCCCCCCCCCCCCCCCCCCAGACTCTCTCCCCCTGCCCCCGGGACTCTCTCGCTCCCCCCCCACCTCCCCCCGGGACTCTCTCGCACCCCCCCTCCACCTGGGACTCTCTCGCTCCCCCCTTTCCCCCCGGGACTCTCTCGTTCCCCCTCCCTCCCCCCCGGGGCTCTCTCGCTTCCCCCCCCCCCACCAGGGACTCTCTCGCTCCCCCCCCTCCGCCAGGGACTCTCTCGCTCCCCCCCCCCGGGACTCTGTCGCTCCCCCCCCTCCCCCCAGACTCTCTCTCTCCCCCCTACCCCCCAGACTCTCCGCACCCCCTAGCCCCCAGATTCTCTCCCACCCCCCGACTCTCTCTCCCGCCCTAGCCCCAGACTCTCTCTTCACCCCTACCCCCAGACTCTCTCTCTCTCTCTCCCTCTACCCCCCAGACTCTCTCTCTCCCCCTACTCCCCAGACTCTCTCTCTCTCCCCCCCTACCCCCCAGACTCTCTCTCTCTCTCCCCCTACCCCCCAGACTCTCTCTCCCCCATACCACCCAGACTCCCCCTCGCCCCATACCCCCCAGACTCTCTCTCTCTCCCCCCCGCCCCCTTCCACCCGGGAATCTCTCGCTCCCCCCCCCCTCCCCCCGGGACTCTCTCGCTCCCGCCCCCTCCAGGACTCTCTCGCTCCCCCCCCCCTTGCCCCCAGACTCTCTCTCTCCCCCCCTACCCCCCAGACTTTCTCGCTCCCCCCCCTACCCCCCAGACCCCATCGACTCTCTCTCCCCCCCCCCACCCCCCAGACTCTCTCTTCCCCCCTCGCCCTAGACTCTCTCTCTCTCTCCCCCCCCCACCCAAGTCTCTACCGCACCCTACCCCCCAGACTGTCTCCTCCCCCCACCCCCCAGTCTCTCCCCCCCGCCCCCCGGGGACTTTCTCCCCCCCCCCCCCCGAGACTCTCTCGCTCCCCCCCTCCCCCGGGACTCTCTCGCAACCCCCTCTCCCCCCCCCACCGGGAGTCTCTCTCTCCCCCACTACACCCGAGACTCTCTCTCTCCCCCCCTACCCACCAGACTCTCTCCCCCCTACCCCCCAGACTCTCTCTCTCCCCCACACCCCCCTGACACTCTTCCCCCACCATCCCCCAGACTCTCCCCCCACCACCCCCCAGACTCTCTCTCACCCCCCTACACTCCAGACTCTCTCTCTACCCCCGACCCCCCAGACTCTCTCTCTCTCCCGCCCTCCCCTCCCCCCCCGGGACTCTGCCGCCCCCCCTCCCCCGGGACACTCTCGCTCCCCCCCCATCCCCCCGGGACTCTCTTGTTAACCCCCCTCCACCCGGGACACTCTCGCTCCCCCCCTCCCCCCGGGACTCTGTCGCTCGCCCCCCCCCCCCGACTCTCTTCCCCCCCCCACACCCAGACTCTCTCCCCCCCCCAACCCCCCAGACTCTCTCTCTCCCCCCCTACCCCTCAGACTCTCTCTCTCTCCCCCTACCCCCCAGACTCTCTCTCTCCCCCCCTACCCCCCAGACTCTCTCCCCCCTACCCCCCCAGACTCTCTCACCCCCCCTACCCCCCAGACTCTCTCCCCCTCCACCCACCAGAGTCTCTACCCCCCCACCCCCCAGACTCTCTCTCCCCCACCCCCAGACTCTACCCCCCCACCCCCCAGACTCTCTCCCCCCCCCACCCCCCACTCTCTCTCACCCCCCACCCCCCAGACTTTCTCCCCCCCACCCCCCAGACTCTCCCCCCCCCACCCAAGTCTCTAACCCCCCAACCCCCCAAACTCTCTCTCCCCCCCTACCCCCCAGACCCTCTCTCCCCCCTACCCCCCAGACTCTCTCTCTCCCCCTACCCCCCAGACTCTCTCTCTCCCCCCCTACCCCCCAGACTCTCTCTCTCCCCCCTACCCCCCAGACTCTCTCCTCCCCCCCCCCCACCCCCCAGTCTCTCTCCTCTCCCCCCCCCCCCCCCCCCCCCTCCCGGGGACTTTCTCTCTCCGCCCCCCCTCGGGGCTCTCTCGCTCCCACCCCCCCACCCTCCGGGACTCTCTCGCAACCCCCTCTCTCCCCACGGGACTCTCTCTCTCACCCCCTACACCCCAGACGCTCTCTCCGCCCCCCCATACCCCCCAAACTCTCTTTCCCCCCCTACCCACCAGACTCTCTCCCCCCTACCCCCAGACTCTCTCTCTCCCCCCCACCCCCCAGACTCTCTCTCTCTCCCCCCTACCCCCCAGACTCTCTCTCTCCCCCTACCCCCCAGACTCTCTCCCCCCTACCCCCCAGACTCTCTCACCCCCCCTACCCCCCAGACTCTCTCCCCCTCCACCCACCACAGTCTCTACCCCCCCACCCCCCAGACTCTCTCTCCCCCCACCCCCAGACTCTACCCCCCCACCCCCCAGACTCTACCCCCCCACCCCCCAGACTCTCTCCCCCCAACCCCCCAGACTCTCTCTCCCCCTACCCCCCAGACTCTCTCTCACCCCCACCCCCCAGACTTTCTCCCCCCCCACCCCCCAGACTCTCTCCCCCCCCACCCAAGTCTCTAACCCCCCCCCTAACCCCCAAACTCTCTCTTCCCCCCTACCCCCCAGACCCTCTCTCCCCCCTACCCCCCAGACTCTCTCTCTCCCCCCTACCCCCCAGACTCTCTCCTCCCCCCCCCCCCCCACCCCCCAGTCTCTCTCCTCTCCCCCCCCCCCCTCCCGGGGACTTTCTCTCTCCGCCCCCCCTCGGGGCTCTCTCGCTCCCACCCCCCCACCCTCCGGGACTCTCTCACAACCCTCTCTCTCCCCACGGGACTCTCTCTCTCACCCCCTACACCCCAGACTCTCTCTCCGCCCCCCCATACCCCCCAAACTCTCTCTCCCCCCCTACCCACCAGACTCTCTCCCCCCATACCCCCAGACTCTCTCTCTCCCCCCCCACCCCCCAGACTCTCTCACCCCCCACCCCCCAGACTCTCTCCCCCCACACCCCAAACTCTCTTCCCCCCCCCCAGACTCTCCCCCCACCATCCCCCAGACTCTCTCCCCCTGCCCCCGGGACTCTCTCTGCTCCCCCCCCACCTCCCCCCCGGGACTCTCTCGCACCCCCCCTCCACCTGGGACTCTCTCGCTCCCCCCCTTCCCCCCGGGACTCTCTCGTTCCCCCTCCCTCCCCCCCGGGGCTCTCTCGCTTCCCCCCCCCCCCCAACAGGGACTCTCTCGCTCCCCCCCCTCCGCCAGGGACTCTCTCGCTCCCCCCCCCCCGGGACTCTGTCGCTCCCCCCTCCCCCCAGACTCTCGCTCCCCCCCCTCCCCCCAGACTCTCTCTCTCCCCCTACCCCCCAGACTCTCCGCACCCCTAGCCCCCAGATTCTCTCCCACCCCCCGACTCTCTCTCCCGCCCTAGCCCCAGACTCTCTCATCACCCCTACCCCCAGACTCTCTCTCTCTCTCCCTCTACCCCCCAGACTCTCTCTCCCCCCCTACCCCCCAGACTCTCTCTCTCTCTCCCCCCTACCCCCCAGACTCTCTCTCCCCCATACCACCCAGACTCCCCCTCGCCCCATACCCCCCAGACTCTCTCTCTCTCCCCCCCCGCCCCTTCCACCCGGGAATCTCTCGCTCCCCCCCCCTCCCCCCGGGACTCTCTCGCTCCCCGCCCCCTCCAGGACTCTCTCGCTCCCCCCCCCTTGCCCCCAGACTCTCTCTCTCCCCCCTACCCCCCAGACTTTCTCGCTCCCCCCCCTACCCCCAGACCCCACCGACTCTCTCTCCCCCCCCCCCACCCCCCAGACTCTCTCTCTCTCTTCCCCCCCACCACCGGGAATCTCGCCCCCCCCTCCCCCCGGGACTCTCTCTCCCCCCCCCTACCACCCCCAGACTTTCTCGCTCCCTCCCCTCCCCCTGGGACTCTCTCGCCTCGCCCCCCCCCCCCACTGCACTCTCTCGCTCCCCCCCTCCCCCCAGACTCTCTCTCTCTCCACCCCTACCCCCCAGACCCCATCGACTCTCTCTCCCGCCCCCCCACCCCCCACCCCCAGGACTCTCTCTTCCCCCCCTCGCCCTAGACTCTCTCTCGCTCCCCCCCTACCCCCCAGACTCTCTCTCTCTCTCTCTTCCCCCCCACCACCGGGAATCTCGCCCCCCCCTCCCCCCGGGACTCTCTCGCTCCCCCCCCCTCCCCCAGACTCTCTCTCTCCCCACCCCCCACCCCCCAGACTCTCTCTCTCTCCCCCCCCCCCACCCCCCAGACTTTCTCGCTCCCCCCCTCCCCCTGGGACTCCCTCGCCCCGCCCCCCGCCCCCGGCACTCTCTCGCACCCCCCTCCCCCCAGACTTTCTCTCTCCACCCCCTACCCCCCAGACCCCATCCGACTCTCTCTCCCCCCCCCCCCCCTACCCCCCAGACTCTCTCTCTCTCTTCCCCCCCCACCACCGGGAATCTCGCTCCCCCCCTCCCCCCGGGACTCTTTCGCTCCGCCTTCCCCTCCCCCCCCCGGGGACTCTACCGCTCCGCCCGCCCCGTCCGAGGCTCTCTCGCTACCCCACCCGCCCCTCCCCCGGGACACTCTCGCTATCCCCCCATCCCCCGGGACTCCTCTCGCTCCCCCCCCCACCCCCCAGACTCTCTCTCGCCCCGACACCCCAGACTCACCCCCACCCCCCAGAGTCTACCCCCCCACCACCCAGACACTCTCCCCCCCACCCCCCAGACTCTCTCCCCCTACCCAATCCCCCAGGCTCTCTCACCCCCCCTACCCCCCAGACTCTCTCCCCCCCACCCCCCAGTCTCTCTCTCACCCCCACCCCCCAGTCTCTCTCTCACCCCCACCCCCCAGTCTCTCTCTCACCCCCACCCCCCAGACTCTCTCTCACCCCCACCCCCCAGACTCTCTTTCACCCACACCCCCCAGACTCTCTCCCCCCCCACCCCCCAGTCTCTCTCTCACCCCCACCCCCCAGTCTCTCTCTCACCCCCACCCCCCAGTCTCTCTCTCACCCCCACCCCCCAGACTCTCTCTCACCCACACCCCCCAGACTCTCTCCCCCCCCACCCCCCAGTCTCTCTCTCACCCCCACCCCCCAGACTCTCTCTCACCCCCACCCCCCAGACTCTCTCCCCCCCCACCCCCCAGTCTCTCTCTCACCCCCACCCCCCAGACTCTCTCTCACCCACACCCCCCAGACTCTCTCCCCCCCCACCCCCCAGTCTCTCTCTCACCCCCACCCCCCAGACTCTCTCCCCCCCCACCCCCCAGTGTCTCTCTCACCCACACCCCCCAGACTCTCTCCCCCCCACCCCCCAGTCTCTCTCTCACCCCCACCCCCCAGACTCTCTCTCACCCACACCCCCCAGACTCTCTCCCCCCCCACCCCCCAGTCTCTCTCTCACCCCCACCCCCCAGACTCTCTCTCACCCCCACCCCCCAGACTCTCTCCCCCCCCACCCCCCAGTCTCTCTCTCACCCCCACCCCCCAGACTCTCTCTCACCCCACCCCCCAGACTCTCTCTCACCCACACCCCCCAGACTCTCTCTCTCCCCCACCCCCCAGACTCTCTCCCCCCCCACCCCCCAGTCTCTCTCTCACCCCCCACCCCCCAGACTCTCTCTCACCCCCACCCCCCAGACTCTCTCTCACCCCCACCCCCCAGACTCTCTCCCCCCCCCACCCCCCAGACTCTCTTCCCCCCCCCACACCCAGACTCTCTCCCCCCCCCAACCCCCCAGACTCTCTCTCTCTCCCCCCTACCCCTCAGACTCTCTCTCTCTCCCCCTACCCCCCAGACTCTCTCTCTCCCCCTCTACCCCCCAGACTCTCTCCCCCCTACCCCCCCAGACTCTCTCACCCCCCCTACCCCC
The DNA here is from genome assembly GCF_047496885.1 of Scyliorhinus torazame. Taxonomy (NCBI): domain Eukaryota; kingdom Metazoa; phylum Chordata; class Chondrichthyes; order Carcharhiniformes; family Scyliorhinidae; genus Scyliorhinus; species Scyliorhinus torazame. Next base: position 303,332,598 of record NC_092710.1, read on the forward strand.
CAGACTCTCTCCCCCTCCACCCACCAGAGTCTCTACCTCCCCACCCCCCAGACTCTCTCTCCCCCACCCCCAGACTCTACCCCCCCACCCCCCAGACTCTCTCCCCCCCCCACGCCCCACTCTCTCTCACCCCCACCCCCCAGACTTTCTCCCCCCCCACCCCCCAGACTCTCCCCCCCCCACCCAAGTCTCTAACCCCCCAACCCCCCAAACTCTCTCTCCCCCCTACCCCCCAGACCCTCTCTCCCCCCTACCCCCCAGACTATCTCTCTCCCCCCTACCCCCCAGACTCTCTCTCTCCCCCCTACCCCCCAGACTCTCTCCTCCCCCCCCCCCACCCCCCAGTCTCTCTCCTCTCCCCCCCCCCCCCCCCTCCCGGGGACTTTCTCTCTCCGCCCCCCCTCGGGGCTCTCTCGCTCCCACCCCCCCACCCTCCGGGACTCTCTCGCAACCCCCTCTCTCCCCACGGGACTCTCTCTCTCACCCCCTACACCCCAGACGCTCTCTCCGCCCCCCCATACCCCCCAAACTCTCTTTCCCCCCCTACCCACCAGACTCTCTCCCCCCTACCCCCAGACTCTCTCTCTCCCCCCACCCCCCAGACTCTCTCTCTCTCCCCCCTACCCCCCAGACTCTCTCTCTCCCCCTACCCCCCAGACTCTCTCCCCCCTACCCCCCAGACTCTCTCACCCCCCCTACCCCCCAGACTCTCTCCCCCTCCACCCACCACAGTCTCTACCCCCCCACCCCCCAGACTCTCTCTCCCCCACCCCCCAGACTCTACCCCCCCACCCCCCAGACTCTACCCCCCCACCCCCCAGACTCTCTCCCCCCAACCCCCCAGACTCTCTCTCCCCCTACCCCCCAGACTCTCTCTCACCCCCACCCCCCAGACTTTCTCCCCCCCCCACCCCCCAGACTCTCTCCCCCCCCCACCCAAGTCTCTAACCCCCCCCTAACCCCCAAACTCTCTCTTCCCCCCTACCCCCCAGACCCTCTCTCCCCCCTACCCCCCAGACTCTCTCTCTCCCCCCTACCCCCCAGACTCTCTCCTCCCCCCCCCCCACCCCCCAGTCTCTCTCCTCTCCCCCCCCCCCTCCCGGGGACTTTCTCTCTCCGCCCCCCCTCGGGGCTCTCTCGCTCCCACCCCCCCACCCTCCGGGACTCTCTCACAACCCCCTCTCTCCCCACGGGACTCTCTCTCTCACCCCCTACACCCCAGACTCTCTCTCCGCCCCCCCATACCCCCCAAACTCTCTCTCCCCCCCTACCCACCAGACTCTCTCCCCCATACCCCCCAGACTCTCTCTCTCCCCCCCCACCCCCCAGACTCTCTCACCCCCCACCCCCCAGACTCCCTCCCCCCACACCCCAAACTCTCTTCCCCCCCCCCCAGACTCTCCCCCCACCATCCCCCAGACTCTCTCCCCCTGCCCCCGGGACTCTCTCGCTCCCCCCCCACCTCCCCCCGGGACTCTCTCGCACCCCCCCTCCACCTGGGACTCTCTCGCTCCCCCCCTTCCCCCCGGGACTCTCTCGTTCCCCCTCCCTCCCCCCCGGGGCTCTCTCGTTCCCCCTCCCTCCCCCCCGGGGCTCTCTCGCTTCCCCCCCCCCCCCCAACAGGGACTCTCTCGCTCCCCCCCCTCCGCCAGGGACTCTCTCGCTCCCCCCCCCCCGGGACTCTGTCGCTCCCCCCCTCCCCCCAGACTCTCGCTCCCCCCCCTCCCCCCAGACTCTCTCTCTCCCCCCTACCCCCCAGACTCTCCGCACCCCCTAGCCCCCAGATTCTCTCCCACCCCCCGACTCTCTCTCCCGCCCTAGCCCCAGACTCTCTCTTCACCCCTACCCCCAGACTCTCTCTCTCTCTCCCTCTACCCCCCAGACTCTCTCTCCCCCCCTACCCCCCAGACTCTCTCTCTCTCTCCCCCCCTACCCCCCAGACTCTCTCTCTCTCTCCCCCTACCCCCCAGACTCTCTCTCCCCCATACCACCCAGACTCCCCCTCGCCCCATACCCCCCAGACTCTCTCTCTCTCCCCCCCGCCCCCTTCCACCCGGGAATCTCTCGCTCCCCCCCCCTCCCCCCAGGACTCTCTCGCTCCCGCCCCCTCCAGGACTCTCTCGCTCCCCCCCCCTTGCCCCCAGACTCTCTCTCTCCCCCCCTACCCCCCAGACTTTCTCGCTCCCCCCCCTACCCCCCAGACCCCACCGACTCTCTCTCCCCCCCCCCACCCCCCAGACTCTCTCTCTCTCTTCCCCCCCCCACCACCGGGAATCTCGCCCCCCCCTCCCCCCGGGACTCTCTCTCCCCCCCCCTACCACCCCCAGACTTTCTCGCTCCCTCCCCTCCCCCTGGGACTCTCTCGCCTCGCCCCCCCCCACTGCACTCTCTCGCTCCCCCCCTCCCCCCAGACTCTCTCTCTCTCCACCCCCTACCCCCCAGACCCCATCGACTCTCTCTCCGCCCCCCCACCCCCCACCCCCAGGACTCTCTCTTCCCCCCCTCGCCCTAGACTCTCTCTCGCTCCCCCCCTACCCCCCAGACTCTCTCTCTCTCTCTCTTCCCCCCCACCACCGGGAATCTCGCCCCCCCCTCCCCCCGGGACTCTCTCGCTCCCCCCCCCTCCCCCAGACTCTCTCTCTCCCCACCCCCCACCCCCAGACTCTCTCTCTCTCCCCCCCCCCCCCACCCCCCAGACTTTCTCGCTCCCCCCCTCCCCCTGGGACTCCCTCGCCCCGCCCCCCGCCCCCGGCACTCTCTCGCACCCCCCTCCCCCCAGACTTTCTCTCTCCACCCCCTACCCCCCAGACCCCATCGACTCTCTCTCCCCCCCCCCCCCTACCCCCCAGACTCTCTCTCTCTCTTCCCCCCCACCACCGGGAATCTCGCTCCCCCCCTCCCCCCGGGACTCTTTCGCTCCGCCTTCCCCTCCCCCCCCCGGGGACTCTACCGCTCCGCCCGCCCCGTCCGAGGCTCTCTCGCTACCCCACCCGCCCCTCCCCCGGGACACTCTCGCTATCCCCCCATCCCCCGGGACTCTCTCGCTCCCCCCCCCCACCCCCCAGACTCTCTCTCGCCCCGACACCCCAGACTCACCCCCACCCCCCAGAGTCTACCCCCCCACCACCCAGACACTCTCCCCCCCACCCCCCAGACTCTCTCCCCCTACCCAATCCCCCAGGCTCTCTCACCCCCCTACCCCCCAGACTCTCTCCCCCCCCCACCCCCCAGTCTCTCTCTCACCCCCACCCCCCAGTCTCTCTCTCACCCCCACCCCCCAGACTCTCTCCCCCCCCACCCCCCAGTCTCTCTCTCACCTCCACCCCCCAGACTCTCTCTCACCCACACCCCCCAGACTCTCTCCCCCCCACCCCCCAGTCTCTCTCTCACCCCCACCCCCCAGACTCTCTCTCACCCCCACCCCCGACTCTCTCCCCCCCCACCCCCCAGTCTCTCTCTCACCCCCACCCCCCAGACTCTCTCTCACCCACACCCCCCAGACTCTCTCCCCCCCCACCCCCCAGTCTCTCTCTCACCCCCACCCCCCAGACTCTCTCCCCCCCCACCCCCCAGTCTCTCTCTCACCCACACCCCCCAGACTCTCTCCCCCCCCCACCCCCCAGTCTCTCTCCCCCCCCCACCCCCCAGTCTCTCTCTCACCCCCACCCCCCAGACTCTCTCTCACCCACACCCCCCAGACTCTCTCTCACCCCCACCCCCCAGACTCTCTCTCACCCCCACCCCCCAGACTCTCTCCCCCCCCACCCCCCAGTCTCTCTCTCACCCCCACCCCCCAGACTCTCTCTCACCCCACCCCCCAGACTCTCTCTCACCCACACCCCCCAGACTCTCTCCCCCCCCACCCCCCAGTCTCTCTCTCACCCCCACCCCCCAGACTCTCTCTCACCCCCACCCCCCAGACTCTCTCTCACCCCCACCCCCCAGTCTCTCTCTCACCCCCACCCCCCAGACTCTCTCCCCCCCCACCCCCCAGTCTCTCTCTCACCCACACCCCCCAGACTCTCTCCCCCCCCACCCCCCAGTCTCTCTCTCACCCCCACCCCCCAGACTCTCTCTCACCCACACCCCCCAGACTCTCTCCCCCCCCACCCCCCAGTCTCTCTCTCACCCCCACCCCCCAGACTCTCTCCCACCCCCACCCCCCAGACTCTCTCCCCCCCCACCCCCCAGTCTCTCTCTCACCCCCACCCCCCAGACTCTCTCTCACCCACACCCCCCAGACTCTCTCCCCCCCCACCCCCCAGTCTCTCTCTCACCCCCACCCCCCAGACTCTCTCCCACCCCCACCCCCCAGACTCTCTCCCCCCCCACCCCCCAGTCTCTCTCTCACCCCCACCCCCCAGACTCTCTCTCACCCCACCCCCCAGTCTCTCTCTCACCCACACCCCCCAGACTCTCTCCCCCCCCACCCCCCAGTCTCTCTCTCACCCCCACCCCCCAGACTCTCTCCCCCCCCACCCCCCAGACTCTCTCTCACCCCCACCCCCCAGACTCTCTCCCCCCCCACCCCCCAGACTCTCTCTCACCCCCACCCCCCAGACTCTCTCCCCCCCCACCCCCCAGACTCTCTCCCCCCCCACCCCCCAGACTCTCTCTCACCCACACCCCCCAGACTCTCTCCCCCCCACCCCCCAGACTCTCTCCCCCCCCACCCCCCAGACTCTCTCCCCCCCCACCCCCCAGACTCTCTCCCCCCCCACCCCCCAGACTCTCTCTCACCCCCACCCCCCAGACTCTCTCCCCCCCCACCCCCCAGACTCTCTCTCACCCCCACCCCCCAGACTCTCTCCCCCCCCACCCCCCAGACTCTCTCTCACCCACATCCCCCAGACTCTCTCCCCCCCCCACCCCCCAGACTCTCTCCCCCCCCACCCCCCAGACTCTCTCCCCCCCCACCCCCCAGACTCTCTCCCCCCCCACCCCCCAGACTCTCTCTCACCCCCACCCCCCAGACTCTCTCTCACCCCACCCCCCAGTCTCTCTCTCACCCCCCACCCCCCAGACTCTCTCTCACCCCCACCCCCCAGACTCTCTCTCACCCCCACCCCCCAGACTCTCTCCCACCCCCACCCCCCAGACTCTATCCCCCCCCACCCCCCGGAAACTCCCCCCCCCCCAACCCCCCAGACTCTCTCTCCCCCCCCCTACTCCCAGGTCTCTCCATCCGCCCCACACCCCAGACTCTTTCAGCCCCCCCAACCCCCCAGACTTTATCCCCCCCCAACCCCCCAGACTTTATCCCCCCCCAACCCCCCAGACTCTCTCTCCCCCGCTACGCCCCAGACTCTCCCCCACCCCCGGGGACTTTCTCTCCCCCACCCCCGGGGACTTTTTCTCTCCCCCCGCCCCCCCCCCCCCCCCCCGGGCCTCCCTCGCTCTCCCCCCCCCCTACCCCCCAGTCTCTCCCCCCCCGCCCCCCCGGGACTCTCTCGCAACCCCCTCTCTCCCCCTACGGGACTCTCTCTCTCCCCGGCTGGTCACAGTGTCCGCGAGCTCCACACTTACCTGACGCGCTCGAGAGCCGCCATCACCGTCACATAAATCGGCACCGCGTCGTCCGCAACGTCACATCCTCCGAGAACGAGGCCGTAAAACGAGAGTTCTCGCGGATTCGTCACCTGGTTCACCGTTAAAGGTCAGCAAGCCCCGCCCACCTCACACCAGCCTGCCGCCTGCACGCTGCTGCCTTTCCACATTGCAACGCTGCGCACTTCTCTCAGCACAGCCAGCACAAGGGTCAGGCAGGCAATGCAAGCCAGCTCTCTCTTCCTTCGCTTTCCACACCAGCCCCAATGCCACAACTTGCATTCATGCGGCGCCTTCAGGCTAGGAGAGAGAACGTCCTGCCG